>NW_017732168.1:299195-381218 GCF_001890085.2 Hipposideros armiger
AAAAAAAAAAGAAGATATCAATGCCATTGCTATAGAAGCAGTTACCAATTTTTTTCTTAACAAAGGTAACTAAACTTACCATAGAAAGGACCCAATGGAAAGAGATGGGTTGGGGAGAACAGACCAGTATGGATAAGATAAACTCAGGCCATGAAAACAGTGTGTTCCAGATACGGAAGAATGCAATCTCCGTGGTCAGTGGAGCCATGTTCTGTGCATATGGACAATTAGGACTTTGGGTAATTTGAGTTCATGTTTAGCCTGGAAATTAATACAGAAAACAGAGAAGAGCAAAAATGGGGCAAGGTGTGAGGAAATTGTATTTGCACTGAAATTTAGCCATGACTGCTGCTCTTCGCAACTGGGAGAAGTTTGTTGACCAACTTGAGTACGTTCCTGAGAGCACTGACAAAGGGAAACGAGATACACTTTGGGATTTGAGTTCAGAAGCCCAGACATATAGTATAGAATGCATGGACGCTTCCGGGTCTGTGTGACATGAATGGCATGGTTTTATTGGTTTGATGTCTTCTGCACCCCCAACTATGAAAGAGTATGTGGTGTATGTGAGAAAGAAGCGAAGTAATTTAATTTTGAATTCTTTCTATATCTTTCACTTACTCCTTTTCTAAATATTGATGTGTCTGTGAGAGAGATCAGATTGACAGCTCGTGAAAGGAGAAAAACGCAAATGTGAAGAAACAGATCATAGTGAATGCTGCCAGTTTTCTTGGTCTCCACATCTGGAGTTCTCCTGACTCTTCCCATTAGCCCAATTCAGCTAATTTCTCAGGTTTATCGGGATGGATAAACCTTCTCTTCTCGTGCCATCAGGCTGTCACGTGCTCATTCTAAAGATGTCTATGAAGAGCGTATATGCCAGGCTCCTCGGACTTTCTGAACTGTGCAGCTGGCCCCAGGCCATCTGCCTTGCTGTGGTTCTGCACCCATATCCAGGTGCTTCTGAAAGCATGACATGGCTCATTTCACTTTTATTCCAAGGATTTTGATAGTTCTTCTTAGTGTCCTGAATAAAAACCTCGTTCAATGGAAGTTAACACTGGACTGTCAGTATCAGTCGAGTTGGGTTATCGTCTCAGCTGTCACTGACCTTCACCCCTCTATGCGCCTCAGCTTCCTCATCTGTAACCAACAGGGCACCACGGTCACGAACCTAGGGGATTTCAACTGTTGCTCACAGCAACGTAGGTTGTTTTTATCCCCATTTTACACCTGGAGAAGCAAGGATCACTCTAGTTACGTGATTGGCTCAGAGCTGCTCAGCTAATGAGAAGCTGGAATATAAGAATGTTTTTGGGATCAAAGTCTTTCCACCACCTCCCTGTAAAATAATGTCCTCTGAAATGGCTCTGTTCTTGTGCTGTCCGATACAGTAGCCACTAGCCTTCGATGAAATGAAATTAAAAATTCCGTTTCTTAGTCACACTAGCCCCATTTCAAGTGCTCGATAGCCACATGTGGCTAGTGGCTCTCACACTGGCCAGTGAAGACTCTAGGACGTTCCCATCAGCACAGAGTTTTATTGGACAGGCTAGAGCTTCTCATCAGCACTTATCTTCTATGATTCCTTATTTGTCTGGCATCCAAAGCCTCCCAGAGCTGGACTCCAGCTCTCCTTTACTGTTGGGTTGCTCATGACTCCCAGTCAAACCCTTATGCACCGGCTGGACAGGGCACTGTTTGTGTCCCTCACTGCACCTTCCATAGAGCAGATAGTAAACATATGGATGGATGGATGGATGGATGGATGGATGGATGGATGGATGGATGGATGGACGGACAGAAGGGAGGGAGGGAGGAAAGAAGGGAGTGGCATTCATCTATGCTTTCATTAGACAAATACTTACTGAGTGTCTATTAAGTGCTACATAGTTCCTGGGATTACTGTGGTGACCAGACATGGTCTTGCGAAATTGACTTTCTGTCTGGGAGGGTGGAAGAGTTGAGAACAGATCACAAAGAAGTGTACAAGTAAACAAAAATTCATACAGTAGGGTCATGAGAAAAATAAGCATGTTGTGCTGAGTGCCTGGAAGTGGGGGTGGGACTAGGAAAACTAGATATGGTAGTCTCTAATGAGGTACCATTTGAACCCAAATCTGAATAAGAAGGAGCCGACCATGTGAAGTTTTGTGAGGAACATATTCCATGAAGAAACTGTGCTGTTGAAATTATACTTTTACATACTTTGACAAGATGTCCTATTCACCAGCTTCTGATATATCTGCCCAGTGTAAATACCCAGTTTTAATAATATTTATACAATTATCCTTAAGGAAGGATGCAACAGTGGGGGGCAACAATTAAATTAGAAAAACAGACCAATATAGAGTCTACTGAAGTTGAAATGACATTTATCTTTTATGTTTCTCTTCTTTTGTTGTACAGCTTTGTTCCTGGACCACGTACAGCTGTCCTCAAAGGTGCATTACAGAGGGCAAAATTCTTTCAAGATAAAAAATATGTTTCAAGAGTAGCAAGAGGCAGCAGAGATAATACTGTTCGAAATTTTACTAGATACACATCCCATACCTTTAAAAATGGGAAAAAGGTGATAAAAACTGTTCCCAAATGACACGATAAAGAAAGTGCTCGGAGAATTTAGCCTTAAGAAGCATGGTTAAGACTCTGGACTTGAATAACTAAATTCACTGCCAAGACTGAAGGCAACTTTTATTTGGATATCTGCCTGTATCTGGAGTTCCACTCTGGAGGGCTGGGCAAACCAAAGGTTGTAGATTAGGAGACAACTTGACCCTTTGCACTCACTGGTATTAAGATATATCTTGTCCACTTATTTGACCACTCCTGATAATTCTGGCATGTTAAGACTGATATGTTCAAGAACTGTTATCATTAAAAGATGGAAGAATGAAGAAATGTTTTGAAAAGTCTAATGGAGATATAATTTGAAGGTAAATTTTATATAGTGTATACATGTGTGTACATGGGTCAATGCTAACTCGTTTGATTATGGGTCTCTGTTCATTCTATTTTCTGCAAACTAAGCTGTCTTTCTCAATTGAGTACTGTTTAACGCTCATCTGTTTAACCAAAGGTGGTTTTGGGAGACCCCAACATTTATCTGAGAAATTGATACAGTTGGGATGTCATAATTTTGAAATTTGGGCCTCCCATGACGAGTCCATTTAAACACACCACAGTCTGTATGGACTCGCTGGTCCTCCGATGGGCTTGTGCTAGGTTTCCTCCCACCTTCTGCAGTTGTTTGCTTGGACAGGTGAGAAGCACAGAGTAATTTCCCCCAGCTCCAAATCCTCCCTAACTCCCTGAGAAACTCATTAATTCCCCCAAATCATAAATATATAGAGCCTCCTCCCTGGCGATGTTTATGGACTTTTATTCTTTCTTTCCCATTATTATCATTTATGATTATTAATAACCCATATATTCTTTAGACAAGGAGATTAAAGACACCGCTTATCATGGGTGAAGCTCTGAGTTACTTTTACCCATCAGGTAGCTGTTCAGTCACTGAGCAGGGTGAGCAGGGCTCTGAAAAGAGACTGAGTTTGGAAAAGGTAAGAAAGCTTTTAATCTCCAAATACATAGAGTTTGCAGAGGTGCTAAGAGAGCAGAGTAAGGTAAAGCAGGAGAGGTCTTCCAAGTGCCTCGCCTCTATTAGCCTTCTCTGATGGCTCACTCTCTCCTCACCCCCATTCAGATCATATAACTGATTCTTAATCTTAGTTATAAGGGACTGCTTATTTTCAACAACTAAACACCCAAGTAGCATTATTGAATTTAGACACATTGTTTGGACCTTACCTCAAATTGTAAGAGCGGCTCCACTACCGGTAGTAATGGTTCTGCTGGCAGAATATGACTCTCTTTGGTGAAGGGCGAGAGGCCCTGCTTAGATGTGGGGCAGATGGTTACTGACACCTATGACCAGTATGTAAGGTCTGATTTTCTTTTCTATACCTCTCTTCATAAAAACTGGAAAAGAAGGGCTATCTGCAGTGTGTTTTTAAACCACTTCTGCTGTCCTTACTCAGGCGATTCCAGACAGATGGCTCCCAATGTCTTCAAGGGGGCAAGGAGTTAAAATGTCATATTCATACTCAGGTAATAGAGAAGAATAAAGCACATCAAGTTTCTTCATATTCTAAGTGGTGCTTGGAGGTTCAGGAAAAAATTATGTTTCAAGGACAGGAAACTGATGAGCAATATTTAAGAGGTATTTTAATAAAAGATTTTTTTCTGGTTAACTCAGATTAAGCAAAAATTCCTTGCTTCTGTTTATTGCTGGAGATACTTTTATTTTTTCTACATCAATTAGTAAAGTACAATAAACAAATATTCCCTTGGTGATTGAGATTATTTTAGAATTTTGGGTCATCTTTTTAATCATTAATAAGTGAAGGGCTGGAAACATACTGCAAATATTGGTGAAGTTCCTTTTAAAAATAAATCCATAATATTAGCATTTTCCATGGTTTATCTCTTTCTCCTAAAAGGGGAAAGCAGCAAAAGACTAAGTGTAAATTAAATAAGACCCTACTTAAACCAAGAATCAACAGTGATGCTTCGTGGTTTAAAATTTAAGTTAACTATAAAGAACATGCCTCCTATTAACTCTGCACTGAGCTATGAATCAAACGTGTTTTAAAAAATGTAGAAGTCAAGGATGCAACTCAACATAGCATCAAATTGAAATAATTAGCAACAACCAAATGACCTCTTTTAAAAAGGGGGGGTGGATTGTTTAAGGGGAAGAAGAATGGATGGTTAGAAGATGCGGAAAGGATTCTATCTCCATCAGCACACTCCATGTTTTTCGCCAGCACTTGTCACGTTTCTCAGTCCTGGCTTATCCAATGGCTCCGGGCTTGAAACCCATTCTCAGCATGACAGTTTATGTCTCAAAAAAACTTAGTAGCTAGAAACTGCAAAAATGGCCTTAGCAGACTTTAAGGGAAACAAAGGCAATGCAACACAACACTGCCAAATCAAATCTGCAAATTCTGATTCACTAAGTTATCTAAATATCTAGTCAAGAGTCCATCGCTCCTGATCTATCTTTTATTAAAGGGCAGTTGACATACAGTATGTTTCAGGTGTACAACATAATGATTCTACATTTATATACCTTACAGTGTGATCACCATGATATGTCTGATCTGTCACAGTACAAAGATATTACAATATTACTGAGTATATTCCTGGTGCTATATATTACATTCCGGGGGCTTATTTATTTTGTAACTGGAAGTTTGTACCTCTTATTCCCCTTCACCTTTTTCTCCCATTCCTTTATACCCTTCCCTCTGGCAACCATCAGTTTATTCTCTGTATCTGAGTCTGTTTCTGTTTTGTTTGTTGATTTATATATTTTTTAGATTCCACATATAAGTGAAATCATATGGTATCTGTCTTTTCTCTGACTTATTTCACTAGCATGTTGTCACAAACGGCAAGATTCCATTCTTTTTTATTGCTGAGTAATATTCCATTGTGGCTACATATAACACAACATTATCCATTCATCTATCAGTGGACAGCTAGGTTTCTTCTATATCTTGGCCTTGTAAATAATGCTGCAGTGAACATAGGGGTGCATATCTCTTTTTGAATTAGTGTTTTTGTTTTCTTTGGGTAATGCCCAGAAGTGGAATTGCCGGGTTGTGTGGTAGTTCTACTTTTAATTTTTTGAGGAACCTGCATACTGTTTAACATAGTGGCTGCACCAATTTACATTCCCACCAAGAGTGCAAGAGGGTTCCCAATTCTACATATCCTTGTCAACACTTGTTATTTGTTGACTTTTTGATAGTAGCCATTCTGATACCTCATTGTGGTTTTCATTTACATTTCCCTGATTAGTGACGTTGAGTATCTTTTCATTGTGTTCTTTGATCTATGTGTCTGTTTTTGTGTCAGTACCATGCTATTTTCATTACTATAGCTTGAAGTAAAGTTTGAAATCAGGGGGCATAATATCGCCAACATTGTTCTTCTTTCTCAAGATTGCTTTGGCAATTCAGGGTCTTTTGTGGTTTCATTTAAATTTTAGAATTATTAGTGCTAGTTCTGTGAAAAATGTCCTTGGTATTTTGATAGGGATTGCATTGAATCTGTAGATTGTTTGGGGTAGTATGGGCATTTTTACAATATTAATCCTTCCAATCCATGAGCATGGTATATCCTTCAATTTATTTGCATTGTCTTCAATTTCTTTTATCAATGTCTTAGTTTTCAGAGTACAGGTCTTTTACTTCCTTGGTTAAATTTATTCCTAGGCATTTTATTCTTTTTGATGCAATTGTAAATAGGATTGTTTTTCTTAATTGCTTTCTGATACCTTGTTACTAATGTATAGAACTACTACAGATTTCTGAATATTAATTTTGTATCCTGCAACTTTACTGAATTCATTTGTTCTAATAACTTTTTGGTGGAGCCTTTAGGGTTTTCTATATACAGTAGCATGCCATCTGCAAATAATAACAGTTTTACTTCTTCCTTTTCAATTTGAATGCCTTTTATTTCTTTCTTGTCTAATTGGTGTGGCTAGGACTTCCAATACTATGTTGAATAAAAGTGTTGTGAGTGTGCATCCTTACCTTGTTCCTGATCTTAGAAGGGAAGCTTTCATCTTGTCACCAATGAGTATGATGCTAGCTGTGGGCTTGTCCTATATGGCCTTTATTATGTGGAAGTATGTTCCCTCTATGCCCACTTGGTTGAGAATTTTTATCGTAAGTGGATGCTGACTGTTATCAAATGCTTTTTATTTATCTATTGAGATGATCGTGTGATTTTCATTCTTGGTTTTGTTAATGTTGTGTATCACGCTGATTGAATTGTGAATATGGAACCGTCCTTGCATCCCTGGAATAAATCCCACTTGATCATAGTGTATGATCCTTTTAATGTATTGTTGAATTCAGCTTAATATTTTTTTCAGCATTTTTGCTTGTATGTCCATTAGGGATACTGGCATGTAATTTTTCCTTCTTTGTAGTATCTTTGTCTGATTTTGGTATCAGGGTAATGTTGGCTTTGTAGAAAGAGTGGAAGTGTTCCTTCCTCCTGAATTTTTTGGACTAGTCAAAAAGGATAGCTTTTCTTCTTTAAATGTTTGGTAGAATTTACCTGTGAAGCCACCTGGTACTGGACTCTTATTTGTTGTTACTGATTCAATTTTGTTCCTAATACTCACTCTGCTCAGATTTTCTGTTTCTTCCTTGTTTATTCTCGGAAGGTTGTATTTTTCTAGGAATCTATTCATTTCTTCTAGGCTGTGCAATTTGTTGGCATATAATTGTTCCTGGTATTGTTTTATGATCCTTTGTATTTCTGTGGAGTCAGTTGAACTTCTCTTTCATTTCTGATTTTATTTGGTTGGGCCCTCTCTGTTTTTTCTTGATAAGCCTGGCTAAAGATTTATCAATTTTGTTTATCTTTTCAAAAAAACAGCTCTTAGTTTCGTTAATCTTTTTTTTTTTAAGTCTATTTCGTTTACTTCCACTCTGATCTTTATTATTTTCTTCCTTCTACTCACTTTAGGCTTTGCTTGTTCTTTTTCTAGTTCCCTTAGCTTAGATTGGTTATTTGGGATTTTTCTTGTTTTGGGGGTTAGGCTTGTACTGCTATAAATTTCCCTCTTACAACTGCTTTTGCTGTATCCTATAGATTTTGGAAAGTCGTGTTTCCATTTTCATTTGTCTCGATATTTTTTTATTTCCTCTTTAAATTCTTCTTAGATCCACTGGTTGTTTAATAGCATTTTGTTTAGTCTCCAGGTGTTTGTGTGTTTTCAGTTTTATTCTTGTTATTGATTTCTAGTTCTAATATGTGGTAGTCAGAAAATACACTCAATAAGATTTCAGTCTATCTGAGTTTATTGAGACTTATTTTGTGGCCTAACATGATCTATCCTTGAAAATGTTCCATGTCCACTTGAAAAGAATGTGTATTCTGCAATTTCTGGATGAAATGTTCTATAAATATCTATTAAGTCCATCTGGTCTAATGTGTCATTTAAAGCCACTGTTTTGTTGAGCTTCTGTCTGGATAACCTATCCATTGATGTAAATGGGATATTAAAGTCCCCTACTGTTATTGTATTACTGTCAGTTTCTTCCTTTATGGCTGTTAATATTTTTAATATTTAGGTGCTCCTGTGTTTGTTGTGTATTTACAAATGTTATATCCTCTTCCTGGATTGACCCCTTTATCGCTATGTAATACCTTCGTCTCTTTTTACAGTATATTTTAAAGTATTTTGTCCTATATAAGTATTGCTACCCAAGCTTTCTTTTCATTTCTGTTTGCATGGAGTATCTTTTTCCATCTCTTCATTTTCAGTTTGTGTCTTTCAATCTAAAGTGAGTCTCTTGTAGACTGCATATAAACGGGTCTCGTTTTTTTATCCATACAGCCACCCTATGTCTTTTGATTGGAGCATAGTCCATTTACACTTAAAGTAATTATTAATAGGTATTCATTTATTGTCACTTTGTTTTCTGGTTGTTTTTGTATTATTCTTTTTCTTTCTTCTCCTGGTTTCTTCCCTTGTGGTTTCCTGGGTTTTAATGTTATGTTTGGGTTACTTTCTCTTTATTTTTTTGTGTACCTTTTGTAAGTTTTTGGTTTGTCATTACTATGAGATATATATAGCAGTGTATAAGCTGATAGGCATTTAAATTCAAATGTATTCTAAAAATGCTACATTTTTATTCCCCTTCTACACATTTTGATGTCATAGTTTGTCTTTTTGTTTTGTGTAGCCCCCTAACTACTTATTGTATAGTTGATATTGATACTTAAGTCTTTTAGCCTTCATACTAGCTTTTTAAGTGGCTGATTGCCTGCCTTTTCTCTACATTTGCCTTTGTCGGTGAGATGGAGTTTTTCTTTCATATATGTTTTTATTTCTGGTTATGGCCTTTATTTTTCTGCTGAAAGAAGGCCCTTTAATATTTCTTGTAAAGCCAGTTTGGTGGTGAGGAACTCCTTTAGTTTTTGTTTGTCTGGAAAACTTTATTTCTCCTTCAATTCTGAGTAACCTTCCCAGGTAAAGTATTCTATTGGGTTGTCGGAAAAGTCATGACGTATTTTTTCTATGTTTTTCGTTGCAAAATGTGTCATGACTTTTTGACAACCCAATAGGTTGTAGGTTCCTTCCTTTCAGCACTTTAAGTATATCCTACCACTCCCTTCTGGCCTATGAAGTTTCTGCTGAGAAATCAGCTGATAGCCTTATGGGGTTTCCTTTGTATGTGACTAGTTATTTTTCTTTTGCTGTCTCCAAGAGTCTTTCTTTAAATGTAGGCATTTTAATTACAATATGTGTTGGTATGACTCTCTTTGGGGTCATCTTCTTTGGAACTCTCTGTGCTTTCTGGACCTGGAAGTCTGTTTCCTTTCCCAGGTTAGGAAAGTTTTCAGTCATTATTTCTTCAAATAAGCTCTCTCTCTCTCTCCTTCTTCTGGGATATCTAGTATATAAATTTGAGTGCATTTGATGTTGTCCCTTAAACTATCCTTGTTTTTTAAGTTTTTTTCCTTTTTGCTGTTCTGATTGGGTGATTTTCATGATTCTGTCTTTCCAGGTCGCTAATTTGTTCTTCTTTGTTATCCAATCTGTTGATTTCCTCTAATGTGTTTTTTATTGCAGCTATTGTAGTCTTTAGCTTTAATTGGTTATTATATTTTCTAACTCTTTTTTGAAGTTCTCCCTAAGTTCCTCTATTCTTCTCCCAAGTTTGGTGAGTATCCTTATGACTATTGCTTTGGATTCTTTATCAAACAAATTATCTGTTTCATTAGGGTTTTTATCTGGAGTTTTTTCTTATTCCTTCATTTAAAACATATTCTCGTGTCTTTTCATTTTGATTGATTGTGTTTGTCACTATGAATTAGACAAAACAGCGCTCTCTCCTGATCTTGAAGGAGTGCCCTTGTGTAGGAGTGACTTCTGTGTGGACTGTGTGTGCTGGGAGATTTTAGCAGTTTGGGTGGAGCTGTGTGGTGCCCTGGGCACTAGCTGGCTCAAGCTTCAGGAGGTGCTGGCTGAGGAGGCCCAGAGTGCAGGGCTCTGGGGGCACCCTGAGGGGCTGGGGCACTGGCCAGTGGTGCCAGCGTACACTGTGGAGGTCTTGCAGGCCAACAAGAGTACTTGGATTGAGTTCCCTCCTGCGCTACCTAGTTGGAGGGGGAATGTAAACAAAGGTGCTCCCCAGTTACCTCCAGTTTCCCACCTGTTTGGCAGGTACCTGGGGGTAAGTAAATGGACTTTTTATCACGTATAGTCTTGGTGTTCCTTAAATCACTGTTTTATCGCAGAGCAGGCACGTCTGTCCACGCAGGCCTCTCAGTATTATCCCTGCCTACTGCAGGTCGCTCCATTAGGGTAGGATTCCCATGTCTCTGTCTTTCCTACCCTTCTCTGTATAGTCCCTCTCTCATTTGATGTGCAGAAGCTGTTCAATCAGCCCTCGGTTGTTCTCAGGAGGAACTGCTCAGTATGTAGGTAAGTTTGGGGTATTCTGACCTTTCTGAATGACAGGATTTTCTGATAGATTTGTTTACCTGTGTCAACACTGATTGTATTGAATCATGAAGCCAGACATATTTATTGCAAACTGTCATGTGCTACACTAAGTTATAAAATTACAGAAATTTAAATTTTAGGTATTTCTTTAAACAGTAGTATTTTCCCCAGACTCAAATAATCTATTCAGCTTTGTAATTTTATAGACTCATGTAACTAATTCCAAACTAAAATATTTTGAACACCATAAACTCGTCTGCAAGTGGATGATAATTAAATGTGGAGAGAGAAATCAGGTTTGTGTATGAACAATAACTGATGACCTTGAAGGGTTTATTGTAGTGGGAAAGGCCAATTTTGGCCTTTTAAAAGCCAGTTTTCTTGGCATGTTAACAGCTCAATCCTTTTATATTTATTTTTCATGCATTTAATAAATAATCTATACTTGAGAAAAGCAAGCTGTTGAGCCAAGTTTCAGAATTTATAGCAGAGCCTATAAAAAACAGGAATGATGGCTAAGAGGAGACACATTTCTCTAGAGCTAATACAGAGGAGATCTATTCTAGTGTTAAATAACTAATAAGGCAGACTATAAAACACACAGGAAGAAAGATTACAGCAGAAAGAGCATAATAGTGAGAGCCCAGAGATTTGAGGAAAAGGCCTAGTTCTGTCACTGACTCTGTGACACCAAGCCCATTTCTTCAGAACAAATGCTGCTACAGAGTTTATGCTTCTGCTAAGATTTACTGTTAAAGGCACAAACAAAAACCCTTAAGATGCTTGAATACAGTTTATTGGCTGTTTTGAATAGCATTTTTAATAGCAAAAATGTGTTTATATTATAATAGCTTACAACCATCTTTTTTCAACACAACATAGACTGAGATCATGTAAGTCTTAGCATTTCAAATTCCTCACCTCTGTAACATATACAATAAAAAGTTCCAGATACTGTCGCCTGGCTGATTCTCGTAGAGAGGTGCACAAGTGTGCTAAATCAAGTGCAACTTCCTTAACCACCTTGGGTGGGATTTGTTTTATCATGAAACAATACAGAGACATGATTTTGAAAATTAAACAAATGAATCTGTTCTCACTTTTCTCTAAAAATACCTTATCTCTTGAGTTACAGTATATTTATAATTTTATTACAAATTCTACAAATCACTAGGCTTTCATTTCCATACCTTAACAATCCCATCTCTAGAAGCAGTTACAATGAAGCCCTGTGTTGTCTGGAACGTGGCAACATCTGTGATAATATCATGGTGTCCCACAGGCAGAGACTCTGGGCCCCTCCGAGGGGTGTCATCACTTGGTCCTACCTTCTGCTTATTCTGAATTTCCTGTTTCATGGTTAAAAGTGAAGGAGAAAGCCAGAAGTTAAAAGCCTGTACCATATTCTACCTCTTGTTAGTATTCTTGCTTTGGGGATATGTTGTTGTTGTTGTTGAATAAGCTAAAAACCTCTTGTGAAGTAGCCATGCTTTCACAAATATACTGAGCAAAATGAGTAAAAAAGCCAGCATGACATTCTAGGTTATAAACAGGCCGATAATCTGTGCATATTACCTTTTGTCAAAATCAAAAGCATATAATTAAGAGGTATAAAGGACCAGGATATGGAAGTAATTACATATCACATATTTAGCATTTCTAAAGCTCACGATTATTTGTCATGAAGGAAGCACACCTTCACTTACTGAGCACTGGGCCAGGCACTTTCAGGTATGTTATCTTAATTGAGTTATTATCTAACTCAAGATTACAAGCTTTAGTCCCAATAGCCAGGTATGAATCCCACATTTGCTGCTTACTAGCTGGGTGATCTTCAGGAAAATAATAAAACAACTTTATAAGGAACTACCTTTAAGGACTCAGCAAGGTATAAAGAGCTTACTTCATGCTGTATACTTGTACGTGCACTTTCAATATGTTTATTATAAAAGTTAATTTTAAAAAACACAGAAAAGCCAAGAGAAAAGAAACATTTCTTAAATTTGAAGAAATACTACCACTCTTGGCCAAAGCCGTTTTATTTTAACTCAATGTTTATGAAAGGCATTTTTATGCCTAAAAAAGTTGAAGGAAAAAAAGACTGCTTGTACCTGGACAACTTCAGTGCCTTCAATTATTTTCCTGTAGTATGACACAGATGGAGAACTAGTACTTCCTGCAACAACATAGGACCTCTCTGGGTAAGCCAAGTCCCAAAACCTAGGGAAGAGGAATCAAATGGTGATAATCTCCAAAGGAGAAGGGGAGGAACTAATGAGCATTGACTTGCATTCATCAATTTATAGCTTATTTTCTTTTGCAGAAGGAAAAGGATTTTTCTAGAACAGGATAACATTCATTACAAATGAAGTATTAACAGTTTCTTGTAAGATGTGGGTGATTTTAGACATTATAATATTGGTAATAGTGTTGTTAACTGTAGTATCCACCCACAGTTTATTATCTTTCCCATTTTAAGTGTTTCATGAAGTATTCTTTATCAGATACTATACCTTATTTTCATGTCTGAGCCAGCTGTTAGCAAGATAGGATTTCCATCTGCAGGACTACAGTAGATACCATGAACACTGTGAGGAGAAGGCTTAAAAGACATAAACATGAGTCAAATAAAAGATACCAGTGTATTCAATAAATGATGGTGCCATTTGTAGAGATAAGCCAACTGTCAGTGGCTTTACAGACACCTGGTTTATTGAAGAAATGAGAGACTGATTATGTATGTCTTATATACTTCTTTCTTTGGGACTTCAAAATGCATTTGCTTTGTATCATTCTGAATAAAGAGGCAAGGCCTGTTCAGCTTCCTAAACTTTTCTATTTTGGATGAGGAGGACCCCAACTAGAGAAAAAAAATCTTTCCTACCTTTTGCTCCAATGAAGCACCCTTGACAAAAGGTGCTTTTCACCCTTGGCAACATGACAACACTGAAAGTATGTGAAAGGGTAAAGTTCCATTTTTTAACAATCTAAACATCAATCTGGGCTTTTCCTAATTAACCCAGATATTTACTGGGGTTCCAAAGACATCACAAACCTTATGGACTAGCAACCAAAACACCCAATGAAGCAGACACGACAGCCTAATGGAATGGAAAGCCGCCATGCAGCAATGGCCACTAATGCTTATTTAAAACATAACCCCAAAGCCCGTCAGGTATCATGTTTTGGTAAAACGTCTGAAAGTGCTTGGGAGGTGGGAAATTACACGGGCCTTTGTAATAAAAACTGGAGTCAAACCTGTAACTCAGAAAGCGGTGGGGCACTGCTGGCCCAGAGCGTGAATCTTCTGTCACCCGTCTCCATGTCCCACATAGACACTTCATTGTTGCCCTGGACAGCTGAGGAAAACAAGGGCCAGAGCCATTACTCACATAGGAACTCTGCTCTGAGCTTTCACGTCTTAGTAGATAACTTAAGTCAGCCCGTACCCATTTCCACTTTTTCCCAGCAAGAAATGCTGACTGGTGACAGGGTCACAATGTTATTTAAAAGTACTAGGCCACAGTGCAAAAAAAAGAAATGTTTTTAATAGCCTACCAGTAAATATTTACTGGTGTCCAACCAAGTGGAGAGAATTGTGGGGTGGGTGGAAAGTCAAATCAAAAACAGATTCTGCCCTCGAGAAACCTGCAGTGTAGTAGAGTAAAAAAGAGAAATGCAGATTTCCACCTGAACTCAAGGAAGGAAAAGATCACACCCGGAGGGTAAGGATCAAGGTTGTCTCGTGGAGATGTCACTGGGACTGAAAGAACAAGGAAAGCTAGACAGACAGGTGGCATACAAGTGAATCATTACAGGCAGAAAGAACGGAATGAGCAAAACACCACACAAATCTCTGTGATCTGGGGAAACATGAGCAGTTGGTCTGACTGACGCCCAGTTGTGATAGGGAAGAGTGGAAGATGAAGGGAGAGGAAAGAAGGGTGGAGAAGACTACAGAAAAGGAAACTGCAGGCTCCAGAGGCGGCATTATCCCTGAGATATTTGTGAGCAGCGGGGTGACAATACCCCAGGCTTCATGAATGTTTACTGAACCAGCAGCATTTACTACGAGCTAGTCGCTGTCCTAGGCACTAAGGAAGAGACGGCAAACAATCCAAAGAAATTCTGTTTTGTGGCACTTACATACCAGGGGAAACAACAAACCAAAGAAACACAAAGGCCCTGCAGCAGGAATGTGCTTTCGTTCAAGGAAAGAGCCAGGAAGCCAGTGTAGCTGGAGCAGACCGAGCATGGCAGACGAGCAGGAAAGGGCACTAGTGCCGGTCCCTTCCCATGAGCCACTCTCAGGCTGGCCCACATGAGCCACATTAGCAGGCTCCTGCCCTCTGGCTTCTAGATGGGTTTGGCCTGTGGTAAGCTAAATAATGGCCCTCCAGAGTAACCAAAGCCTAGCCTCTGGAGCTTGTAGAATATTACCTTAGATGGAAAAGTGACTTTGCAGATGTGATTAGGGACCTCAAGAAGGGGGTGGGGAGAGGAGGGAGGATCCTGGATTGTTCAGTTGAGCCCTAAATGCAATCACAAGTGTCCCTATAAGAGGGAGACGCGTTTGACAGCAGAAGGCAGTCTGACTTTTCAATGAAGCAAGATGCGATGGTGCTGGCTGAGGGTGCAAGCAGGGGTCATGAGAAGGCATGGAAGCAGGAAACAGGGGATGGGTTCTTCCCTAGAACCTCCAGGAGGAATGCGGCCCTGCCTGCTACCTTGATTTTGGCTCAGCAACACTCATTTCGAACATCTGCCTTCAGACCTGTAAGGGAATAAGGTTTTGTTTGGTTATTACAGTAGTCGTAGGCCTGTGGGAGCCCCAGCAGATCAAGAGATGGGTGAAAGTCAAGTCAGTCACCTCAGGCGGGTTGTATCCCTCATCTCAAACTCACTGCTCCTCTCAAGGTGGCCTCCTCTATTGAACTTCCTTCCAAATTCCAGTAACCATGCCCTCCCCTCCTGCCTTCTAATAGTACTTGCCCTGTTTTATTGCACTGTCTTTTATGATGCTCCTACACCCACATCTTTGTAAATAGTTCCTTTGGAAATAAATCCTCCTCCAACATCCTACTCTGGGTATGCCATCTGTTTCCTGGTGGAGCCCTGACTGATAAAGAAGGTCAGAGAGGTAGCAGGGGCAGAGCCATAAAGCCTTTGGGCCGCAGAGAGGAGTCTGGCTGCTAGCTGGAAGGAGAAGCCGCTGGAAGGTACTGAGCAGATGAAGAACAGTCTTAAGGGGTAAGGATAAAAGTGGAGTTATAAAGGGTATTGTATTAGTAGGGTGGTTTGGACTAGAGACTAAAAAGTGGTCAGCTTCTGAATGTATTTTAAGATCGAACATATATGATGGGCTGATGGACTAGACATGGGATAAGAGAGAAGAACTGGACAACACGAGGCTTCTGTCTGAGCATCTAGCATACAAGCTGCCGGTTACTGACAGAACACTATAGGAAGAGCAGGTTTGTCTCAGTAAGAGGTGGTGGTGAGGGAACTGGTAGAGAAGAAACCAAGTGTTCAGTTTAGACATGTCAAGTTTAAGATGGCTAGTAGGCCTCTCAGAGGAGATTTTAAGTAGGCAGATATAAATATCTGAATACATTTGGTATTTAAAGCATGGGACTGGATAAGATCATACAGGGAAGTCAGTGGACAAGCAGAAGAGGTTTAGACCAAAGAATGAGCCCTGAGGCAGGCCACAATTTAAAAGTTGGAAGATGAGGAACCAGCAAATCAATGAATAGGAGAACCAAGAGTGATGTCCCTGAAATCAGGCAGGGTAAGTATTTCAGAAAGAGGAAACAATCAAATGATTAGTCAAATGATCAGTCAAATAAGAGGCAGGCTGAGTAATGGCCATCGAATTTGACAACATGGTGACTTGGACAGCAGCGGTGTAGGAGATGGACTATGTGTATGAGAAGGACCAGAAAGAGAACAGACGCGAGAGGACCAACGCAGAAACAAGAATAACAAGAGCACTAATCCTGTTCTGGGCTATGGGCTTTATATGTGTTATCTCAGATTCTTACAACTCCACTAGACAAGTATTTTTAATCACATTTTACAGATGAGGAAAGTGAGTTTCAAAGACTTGCCCAAGTAAATCTGAATGCCCAATGAGGGGAGGGGAGAGAAAGGAAGCTTACAAGAAACACAACAGAAACTGATCAACAAGAAACAACAACTGATTAGGATGAATCAAGGTTTCTAACTTAGATTTCTAGGAAGATGGTGGCAGCTTTAACAGAAATATGGGATCCAGGAGAAAGAAAACATGGAAGGAGAATAGGTGGCAGACAGGAATGGGAGGTGATGTGGTTGATGATCGTTTTTAAGCATAATAAATATGAAATGACAGTGAGTTATCAGTGGTGGGAACTTCCATAATCAAAACAGAACAAAATCAAGCATTCTGTTCATATGTAAAACAAAAACTATAAAAACATGAGTCTTGGCAGCAGGGTATTATGCACTTCCCAAGAAAATCCCCCAACACCGAAAGCCAGCCTTCCATTTTACCTGCAATCACCCAGGATTGGTACAGAGGGTGCATTGAGAGGCGTCTGATTCGAGCCCTGGAAGGATGGCAGTGACTGGAAATTGGCAACTGGAACCGCATGTCCCAACAAGCCATGGTACCGCTGCTTGTACCTTAAATTTTAAAAAAAAGCCAAAAAGATTACCATTTAATGATTAAAGCACATCATGCTACATTTATACAAATGGTGAACAGTGTTGTCTGTATTTTAAAACTGACTTAGTCACTTAGAAAAAGGCTCTGTTCTCATGAAACTGTCTCCAGTTTCAAACAGCACCGTTACTTGTTAAATAACAGACATAAAGTGCTTATCACAATGCTACTACAGAAGTGTCTAACAAATGGAAATTGAAAATGAATAATCCATAAATTACTGACACTGTTATCAATTGCCAAAGGCACCCACAATAAACAGAAGGCCTAGAGAAGATAAAAATTGAGTCTGATACATCAAAATGTTCAGAATGCCTTAAATAACCAGAGATGTTTTCCTGGCATTCACTGATCACTTTTCCAACCCCAAAGTGGCTGCAGCTTTGTAGCTGCTCAGACTTCAGTCATTTCCACGGGCCCTTTTCTCCAAAACATTCTGGAGCCAGGTATGGGTGTCCAATCACAGCAGAAACAGTGAGTCCCTGCACATCTGCCCATGACAACTTGAACCCCACAAAGAGAAGCCCCCTCCATCCCCAAATAATAATTCCTACCTACACACTAAGCAGCCGGCTGTGACGGAGGCACAGAGCCTATGCTTGCATTCGTCTCCAATTCCAGGAGAGAGACTGAGGGTGGGAAAAGACAAAAGGGGCAGCTGGGTTCGTCCCTCTGTTTGTCACCCTGCCCCACTCCAGGACAATCACTCAAATAGCCACAGGTAATTGGCTGCCCTCCTCAAAGCTGATCAGGGTGCCTGAGACCCATCACTGCCATTGGCTAACATGCTAAGTGTTTAATATCTACTCTTCTAGGCCTGACATGACACCTTCCTGTACCTGTTCAGTTTCTTCACATAAAAGGCAAAAAAAAAAAGAAAAGAAAATGCATTCCATAAAACTATATTAAAAGTAATGAAGGGAAGGTATTTCACAATTGTAAATGCAAGTTAGGGAACCCAGAAACCAAAATTCAAGCACAGATTATAATTCCTCTAAGAGTGCCAAGTGGGAAAAAAATTAGATGTGGTACCTTCTCAAGGGGCAGGTTCAAAGCCTATGGGGGATGGGAAATGTGAAACTAAAGCAGGAAAGAAGCAAGCAAGATCATAAGGCGCATCTTCAGCCTTTGAGGAAAGGGAGGCAGGAAGGAATAAGGCAAGAAACATCATTTAGCTCTTCTCCTGTACCAGGCACTGTAATAGATGCTTTCACTTCATTAAATCCTCAAAGCAGCCCTTGAAAGGATTAGCCCATTTGAAGATGAGGATACTGAGACTCAAGAGGAGTTAAGCAGTTTGCCTGAGGGTACTGGAATTTAAAACTGAGTGGCCCAAACCCAAATGCTCTCAATCATATACCAAGCCTGCTACTCACCTGGCAGAATAACAGAATGCCAGCAAATCTGATCACAATAATGATCATTAAGAGGCTCATTTAAGGGCCAGCTGAGTGGTGCGTTGGTTAAGAGTTGGCTTAGGATGCCAGCTCTGAGCAGCAGGGCCCCAGTTCAGATCCCACATGAGGGCAAGTGACACTGCACCCTCTACAGCTAAGATGGTGAACAGCTCGACCTGGAGCTGGGCTGCCGTGAGTCGCCGGTGACGGTGTAGGCTGCAGTCCCTGCTGCAGTGGGCTGCCATGAGCTACGGTGAGCGGCTGGCAGCCACTGCCTCAACTGGAAAGAGCGCAATGATAATACCAACATGTGAAGCGACATCCTCCACAACTAGACTGAAGAACAAAAGGACAGCAACTTGTCTGTTCCCCTCCCCCAATTCCCCAATAAAATCTTAAAAAAAAAAAAAAAGGCTCATTTAAGAACCAAGAGAAAAAGAAAAAGGAAATAGTTTTATGCATTGGGATACTCATTTCACTCTAAAAATTAAATTGTGATTATAACATAAAAATTATAAAAAAAAGATGGGAAAAAATGATCAATGAAGAAAAAGAGAAACACTTTCACAAGAAGGCAATTCCAGACATTAGTGGCATTCAAAGCTCAGTTAATGATTTGAAAGGAAGCTTACCAATGCAGAGCCAGCACTGGTGGATGTCCACGGCAAAGGAAGTTATGAGGCCCGACTTCAAGTCGTGCTTTAATGTCCACGCATTGCTCGAGGACCGGAGGTCCCAGCCAACCAGAGAGCCATTCACAGTGGCATAGGCCAGAACGGACAGCGCCCCAGAGTTGAAGTGATGCATATCCACGACGCAGCCATCCTCCTTCTGGTCTAGAATTCTAAAGAAATACACAAAGCAAGAGGCAAAGCCTTTTGCAGTCACTGCAAACACAGCACCAGTCTCCATTAAGATGAATTTGCATTTTAACCATGGTCAAGAAATGAAAACTCTGTGACCCATCAGGACAATGACAGCTGAGGCATTCCTTAAAAATTATTTTAGATTTACAGAAGAGATGCAAAAACAGTATTCCTGTATATCCTTCCCCCAGCTCCCCCTCATGTTAACCTTACAAAACCACAGAACATTTATCAAAACTAAGAAATTAACATTGGTACAATACTAGTAGAAAACATACTAGAGTTTCATCAGTTGTTCCACTAGTGTCCTTTTACTGTTCCAGGATCCAAACCAAAATACCACATGGTTTTTAGCTGTCATGTCTCCTGAGTCCCCTCCAATTTGACAGTTCCTCGGTCTTTACTTTTCTTTTGGAAGACTACTGGTGGGTTATTTTACAGAATATGCTTCAATTTGGGTTTACCTCATGTGTTCTCACAAATAGAGTTTATACCTTATTGGGAAGGAGACCACAGAAGTGACATCTCTTCTCAGTGCACCTATGAGGGAGTGCCTCATATTAGTATGTATTAGTGGTGATGTTAACCTTGATCATTTTGCTAAGGTGGTGTCTGCCAGAATTCTCCACTGTAAACTTGTTATTTTTCCATTTATAACTATTCAATATTTAGGGGAAATGCCTGTGGTGTTCTAATGGTGACCTTCTTCACTTATTAATTAGAATTCTTCTATAAGGAAGAGTTGTCACTTCTCCATTAATTTGTTCATCTATTTATTTCTATCAGTATGGGCACTTGGATATTTATTTTATTCTTTGAGTTATAACCCAGTACTATTGTGATATATTTTTCTGCTCAAGTTGTTCCAACTTTGGCCATGGGAAGTTCTCTCCAGGTTGGCTCCAATGCCCTTTCAATGTGCTTTTTTTGACCACTTCCTAACTACTGGCATCATAAGGTCCACCAGACTCGCCTTGTATCTTCCCTGCCCCGGCCCTGGAATCGATCAGTTCTCTAAAGAGCTCTGGTTCCTTTTACTGCAGAACAGTTTTTAAAAACTAAGGTCTGTGTGCTAAGTGCTCACTGCTAATGGGTGTCCCTGCTTCTCATCCCTCTCAATGGCCAGCACTACAAAATATATTGTGTGTACTACCTCGTGCATGCAAACATATATGTATTGCTCTATTTGTGTGTGTGTGTGTGTGTGTGTGTGTGCGCGTGTGCGCGCATGTGCACATACAGTTGACCCCTGAACAAGGGGGGTTAGGGGTGCTAACCCGTGTAGTCAAAAACCAGCATATAACTTTTGACTCCCCCAAAACTTAACTACTAATAGCCTAATGTTGACTGGAATGAAGCCTTCCTACATCTCAACAGCATATTCTTTTTTTTTTTTTTACAACCCTTTGAAAATGCAAAAATCATTCTAGATTATGGGCCATACTACAGGCTGTAGTTTGCTGACCCCTGTTTTAGATAAACAATTATATTCACAAACATTCTAATATGAACGACAGTCCCCCTAAAGCAATGATGAAAAGTTCAAATGCCAATTAAAACGTGAAAAGGTGCCCACAAATTCTAATGATTAGGAGCCATGACAACCGTTGATTTGACTGAATGAGGCAAACCAAAATGAGAGAGAGAGGGAGAGGGAGAGGGAGAGAGGGAGGGAGAGAGAGGGAGACAGGGGGAGAGAGCGAGAACAGGACTCATGGCTAGGTTTCTTTGGAACACACTGCTGTCAGTCAGCACAGTACAATCTAAACATCTGGGCACAATCTCGGAAGTCAATTTCTGCTTAGGGAAAAGACAGTAACATTCATAGTGACAGGCGCTGTCAGGTGACAAGTAACTATGCACAGAATGAACACGTCTCTGTGTGTCCTGCCAGTACAGTTACCACACAACACATTCTGCCAATAGCTCTTTGTTAATTCACATGCAACTCAATAAGTGTACTGCTGTACAGTCATCTTCCGCTGAAACAATTTTAAAGAAAACTGGCAAGTACTGTTTTTATAGTCAAAAGCCATTTATAATATGTCCTGGCCAAAAGCTGCCCAAATCTGTTTAGTGAATGTACTAAAAAAAATAAAACATATTTTCAACTGCAAAGGCAAAACAAAATAATAAACAATAAAACAATGCAAATTTTAAAATCCTAGGTGGTCCAACAAATGTCCTTTTTGCCTCAGCTACCCAATGGCCATGACTTTTAATCCACTTCACTATAAGCATCTGCTCATTCTGCTTTCTTCCAGTGGGGCCCGTCACCTCTACCTGCCATGCCCTATGCGACTACCTCCTGTTGGCTGGCTAATTTACATGTGGTGTCACCTCCTCGGGCCTCCTTCCCTACTCCCTGCAAGATGGCTCCCCCGTCCCTGTAACAGGGCACATCATCACACTGTGTTGACATCATCTGTTCGCTGGTGTACTTCTCCCACTGCACTGTAGTTACTTAGAGTATAACATAGCTTATTTGTCTTTGGATTCCTCAGCATGTAGCACACACCAGTCAGTTGAAAAATTGTTCTGCTTTATCTTTAAATATTTTATCTTGCAAGTGTTTAATCTGTAGGCAGCCACAATTTGTAGTGAAGGAAATTCTTAAATAAAACCAGCCAGTACTTTGTTTTAGAACGATAAGCAAATCATCGGACTAAAAGAAACACTCCATGTTCCCATCAACTTAATGCCAAGTGACAAAATGCTGACAACATTTGAGTTTTCTTTAATGAAGAACACTCATATTCTCAAAACCAGCCACCCAGGGTTCTGCTTTTAGTAGCTGAGACAGAAGCTGTAACTGACAATTAGATTATTCAGACACATTCCAGACTGGGATGAGCCCCAAGTTCAAAGTTGCCCTTCTGATCTTTTGACAAATTGGCAGAAAATAAAACATACAGGCATAGTTTTCTAAAACTGACTACATGTGAGAGATTTGTATTGGAAACACAGCTTTATTTCATGTACTTCAAAAAAGAAGTGCAATGTAATAAGCTCTCAGTTGGTCCAAACTACATTGGAGAGAGCAGCTTAAAATTACCCTGATGCACTAAACGCTATTTAAAAAAACACAAAAGACAGATACCTGCTTTGTAGAGGATGAATTTTAGGAGACTTGGGCAGCTTAGAAGCCTCGATTGCAAGAAGCTGAACAGCACCATTATCAGATGCTATGGCCAAGTAGTGGGAACCCTGGCAGAATGTGAGAGTCTTGACACGACCTCCAATTCGGCTATATGTAAGAATAGATCTGCACAAAAGAAAAATAAGATTGAATTTCTGAAAGGCCACATGAGCATTATTATTATTAAATATCCACTTTTTTTTAAATTAAAATTTATTACGGTGACAATGGATACTAAAATTACATAGGTTTCAAGTGCACAGTTCTGTAATACATCATCTGTGTATCATATTGTGTGTTTACCACCCACAGTCAGTTCTCCTTCCATCACCATATATTTGACCCCCTTTACCCTCTTCTACTATCCCCCCTCCCTCCATGTGACTTTTAACCAAAAAAAAAAAAAAAATTACTACTTTAAGGTCCATTTCATCTCCTTGATCTCTTAACAAAAACAAAAATCTACTTTCTGTCTCTAAGGGTTTGCCTATTCTGGACATTTTGTATAAATGAAGTCATACAATATGCTAGCTGGTCTTTGGATCAGCCTTCTTTCACTTAGCATAATGTTTTCAAGGATTATCCATGTTGTAGCACAGATCAGTATTTCATTCATTTTTATGGCTAAATAATATTCCATTGTGTGGCTATACCACCTTTGGTCTATCCACTGAACAGTTGTTTGATGTTGTGGTTTCCACTTGTTGGCTATTATGAATAATGCTACTATGAAAACTAGTGTCTAAATTTTTGTGTGAGCATGTTTTCAACTGTCTTGGGTTTATACCTACAAGTGAAATTGCAGCTTCATAAGGTAACTAACTATGCTTAGCATTTTGAGAAACTGCCAAACTGTTTTCCAAAGTTGCTGCACCATTTTACATTCCCACCAGCAATGTATGAAAGTCCCAATTTCTCCACATTCTCTCTACATTTGTTATTGTCTTTTTTATTATAGTCCTTCTAGTGGGTGTGAGATGCTATCTCACCGTGATTTTGGTTTGCCTTGCCCTAGTGACTAATGATGTAGAACATCTTTTCGTGTACTTATTGGTCCTATTTGGAGAAACATCTATTTGAATCCTTTATCTATTTTTTAATTGTTGCCTTTTTACTGTTGAGTTGAAATAGTTTTTATATATTCTGGGTATTTAGATATATGGTTTACAAATACTTCTCTCATCTCCATTCACTTTCTTGTAGTGTCCTTTGAAGCACAAAAGTTTGTAACTTTGATGAAGTCTCATTTGTCTATTTTTTCTTTTGTCCCTTATGTTTTTGATGTCACATCTCTAAAACTGTTACCTAGTCCAAGGTCACGAATAATTACATGCTATGTGTTCTTCTAACAGTTTTATAGTTTAGCTCTTACATTTAAGTCTATGATCCATTTTGGAAAAAATTCTCTAGAAATGCATCCTTTTGCATGTGGATACCCATTAATAACAGACGCTTTTGTTCATGCTATTTTCTCTGCCATTGGATTGTTCTGGCACCCTTGTCAAAAATGATGGTCTGAAATTATTTCTGCAGGTTAGTGCTATTCCCCTGATTTCTACCTTTATCCCCATGCCAGCAAAACACTGTCTTTGATTACTGTGGCTTTGTAGCAAATATGGAAGTGTGAGTTCTCCAGCATGGTTCTTTCTTTTCAAGATTATTTTGGCTATTTAAATCTTCTGAATTTCTTTATGAATTTTAGGATCAGATTGTCAATTTATACAAAAAAAAAGGTAGCTGGAAATTTCATAGGGATTGCACTGAATCTATAGATTAATTTGGGGAATATTGTAACAGTGTTAAGTATTCTATGGAACTAATATGGTTTTGTCTTTCCATTTATTTAGGTTTTCTAATGATGTTTCCATGATGTTTTGTAGTTTTCAGTACACAAGTCTCATACTTCTTTTATTAAATTTATTCCTAAGTATTTTATTCCTTTTGATGCTACTGTAAATGGAATTATTTTCTAAATTTCCTCTTTGAACTATTCATTGTTAGCATACAGAAATGCAACTGATTTTTGTATATACTAATACAGTATGATCTCATATTCTACAACTTTGCTGAACTCATTTGGTAGTTCTAACAGGATTTTCTTTTTGCTTTATCTTATTGCTTAAGATAGTCTATAGATAAAACCATGTTATCTGCTAACAGAGATAGTTTTATTTCTTCCTTTCCAAACTATACACCTTCTATTTCTTTTATCTAATTGCCCTGGCTGAAACCTCTACTACAATGCTGAATGAAAGTAGCAAGAGTGGACATTCTTATCTAGTTCCTTATCTTAGTGGGAACCTTTCAGTCTTTCAACATTAAGTATAATGTTAGCTGTGGGTTTTTCAAAAGGTGTCCTTTATTAGTTCTTGTCTATTACTATTTTGTTGACTTATTTTTAATCATAAATTGGTGTTAGATTTTGTTGAATGCTTTCTGAGAGTCTGCTGATATGATCATGTGGTCTTTATTCTTTATTAATACAATATACTCAATTGATTTTCATATGGTAAACAAGGTTTGCAATTCTCGGATAAACTGCCCTTGGTCATGGTATATAATCCTTTTAATATGCTGCATTTGGTTTACTAGTATTTTGTTGAGGATTTTTATGCCTATTTTAATTATAGGTATTGGTCTGTAGTTTTCTGGTGATGTATTTGAGGTACAGGTCAGACCAAATAAAGATAGGCCCCGAGAATGAAGCTTTTTAGCTGGCAGAAAGGTCAAATAGTGACAATTCTCTGGAGACAGGGTTTTGGGGAGTTCCTAGGCCATTAACACCCCAAGTGGCTACTAAGCTGCTGGTTTTCATGGCTACCATAGCTGTGGGACTGTGGGTGTTCAAATGCTACTGCAAAGTTTGGTGCGGGGGGATGAAATTCAGGACCACATGGCTCACTGTTCTGAGAGTCATCTGTTTTTACTGAATAACACTCTTCACATTGATGCAGCACTAGTTAATTTCCAGAGTTCTGAAAAAGTTGATTTTCACAGTTTTTGCCAGTGTACTCATTATTTTTGTGGAGGAGATTTTTTGGATGTCCTTACTTTGTCATTCCCAAAATAGAAACCCTACATGCTCTTATTTTCTAAACCTACTTTTTTCATACAATATATCAATATATTTCTCATCAAAAAATTATTTCCACAACATCAGTTTTATACTTGCACCATCACTTATTTATCCAACTTCACTCCTACTGCTAAACCTTTAGTTTGTCTCTAATTTTCTACTATTATAAAGAAAGATGATCTGAACAGCCTTAAAACTAAATCTCTGAGTTTATTCTTATTTCCTTAGGATACAGACATCATAAAGGCTTATGATATATATTGTTGAAAAACCCTTCCCTTCAGAGATAATGGATATATCAACTATATTCCACCAAAGGCACTGTATGAGAATGCCCAATGGCCTTGCTAAGTTTCCATGCTACTCAGCTTTTTTATTGCATTTGAGAGCTGCCTGTAAGTCCTTTTCTTAAAACGCTCTCTTCTGTTGCAGTCTAATATAACTTAAATGGTTTCTTCTCTCTCTTTTTCTGACCCCTCTTTTCTTGTCCCCAAAATTAAAATTCCTACTATTCAGGTCTCAGGCCGTCTCAGGTCTTTATAACCTTTTACACTCCATTTTCCTCAGAGTAGCCATACCACTCAAAAACTCTGACTTCCAACACCACCAATGACTCTAAAATATGTAACCCTAACACTGGTAACTTTTTTGCACACCCCTCAATTGTTTCAATTCTTCATTGGGACAAAACTCCATTTAGATATTTTACCATCAAATTCAACTAGTACCAAATGCACCAATCTCCCCTAAAATTGAGACGCTAAAAGAGTCAAGAGTAGGGTAGCACGAGAAGCATATAAGAAAAATATAACCTACTATAAAGGACTGAGTTGAAACATCTATGTAAAAGTTTTAAAAAACAGCAATTTTTCAAGAACTAGTCCCCAAGGGACAGACTAAAAGTTGAACTCAAATAAGAAGGAAGAAAATGGCAGAGCCAAGATCCAGGTGGCCTAAATCACCAATCATAACTCAATTAAAAAGTCAGGACTGGGAACTGGGTTGTCCATCAGCCAACATAATACACAGGAGAAAAGCCTCAGCAGTCAGAATGTACTGGTAACATTTCCGAAGAAAACACGTAAGTTTTACTGCTCTATCCCAGCCACTAGCTGTCCCCCTTGGGTCTGGCAATAATAATAGCCTCCTCCCCTCCTCAGTTCATGAAGGCAGGTGATGACAGCAATGCCTTCTCTTCCCTTCCCCTCTTCCCTACCCTGTGCCAGGCATGAAGCATCTCCAAGCCAAGGCCTACTGCACTGAACAAGAGAGGTGTTACGGCAAAGCAAAAAGAGCAGCTGCGTGCAGGGGAAATTCAGTCTCCCAACCACCATACGAACTTCCCAAAGGCTGTAACAGTCAGCTAAACTGCCACATTTTCTGGGACCCCACTGTCTGAAATGTGACACTTGGTATACCACTGTATACCACTGGGATACAGAAGGCAGGGCTCTGGGATAAAAATTATTTGGGAATTAACATGGTTTTGCAAAGCTAACAGATGATTCCAAGTTCTTTCTTGAGAAGTTTACTCATGTCAATTAAACTTATCCTCCTAATAGAAGGGTCAATGAATGCAACTGATGATGATAATAACAAAGAACCATTTGAAAAGTAATTATCAAAAGAGGCGTTTAAAATACTTATAAAAACGCTAATAACAGTGGGGAGAAAAAAATCAAATGAATAGTTACAAGCAGAGAGCATTTTATGTGGAAGAACATGAGGGGAATGTTCCAGTATAATGGTTATGTTCTACATCTTTACAGTTTAAGTTGCACAGGTGTATGCATTTGTTAAGACTCATGGATTGGTTCACTTAAGATCTGTGTACTTCATAACATATGAATTTCATGCCAAAAAGAGGAAAAAAAAAACTATAAACAAATAGAGCTCTAGTTAATAACATGCATGCTGAAATTTTCAGGGGAAGCGTTATGACGTCTACAACTTACTTTGAAATACATCTTATGAAGGTGAATTGACAGGATGCATAATTACATGACATAGCAAATATAGTAATATTATTATCAATTATTAATTATGGCAAGTACATGGATGTTCACTGTGAGACTCTTTCAACTTTTCTTGTAGGTTTGAAACTTTCATAGTAAAATGTTGACAAAAAATTCTTCCTGGAGCCAGGATTCTTTTATCAGTTTCTGATTTATGTTCTGACAAGTGCAATACTGAGAAAGAATGACTGAAAACAGTAACTAAGCATGGTGTAAAAATATAGAGCTCTTTTTAAAAAATAAACGAATAGCACAAAATCGTATCAGATTGGCAAAAGTAGTAAACTTTTGAATTCTTTATCACAGGTATTTTGTTGTTTCATGATTTTGTGGTTAACTATATGGTTAAGGAACTGATAACAAGAAAAGCACCAGATTACCCTACTTCATTTTATGTACGAGATTCAATTATGATTTTAGTAGCTTTCTTTGCGGACCCAGAACCAACTAGGCACAGAACAAATATGAGTATGACAGAATTGATGGGAATGGGGAGACTGGGGAGAAGGGGCAGACAAACAGTCTGCATATCAAGTAGGGACATAACTATGAAGCAGTACAAATCTAAAATACTTCTTATAATCACTTACAAAATCACACCATGCATAAAGTGTTTGGGATTTCACGTCATAAATGATCTCCATTTTGATCCTACCAGTGAGGCAATGGTAGTATGTGGCTCCCTTACATGGCTCACCGTTCCCTCCTTCTCTTGCTCAGACTCCATCTAACCCAGTCAGCAAACCTTGTTGGCTATACCATCAGAACAAATCCAGAACCTGATCACTTCCATTACCTCCACCTCTTGCTTGAATTACTGTAAAGGCCTAACTGCTTCTGCCCGGCCCCTCTTCAGTCTATCCTCAACACAAAAGCCAGAGAGAGTAATTCTGTTGAGATCTAACTTAAATCATGTCTCTCTTCTGCTCGGAAGCCTCCAAAGGCTCCCCATCTCACTCAGAGGAAAAGTCAAAGTCCTTTACAGCAGCCTCCATGACCCTATATAATCTGACACCTCTCAGCCCTGCCTCTTACTCAGTGCTCCAGACATCCAGACCTCTCTGCTGTTCCTCAAGCATGCAGAACATCTTCCTACCTCAGGGCCTTTGAAATCTATTTCCTCTGCCTGCAAAGTTTTCCCTAAGATATCTACATGGCTCAATCTCTCAGCTTTTTCAGGTCTTTCCTCAAATGCCATCTTCTCTTTGAAGAATTTATTTAAAATTCTACCCTACTGCACCCTTACTGCATTCCCAACCCTTCTTCCTGGCTGTATTTTTCTCCATAACATTTTTTTTTAAGATTTTATTGGGGAATTGGGGGGGCAGGTAACAGCGTTGGGGAATCGGGGAAGGGGAACAGACAGGTAGACAAGTTGCTGTTTTGTTCTTCAGTCTAATTGTGGAGGACGCTGCTTCACTGGCCCATGTTGGTATGATTATTGTGCTCTTCCCGGATGAGGCAATCGGTCGCCAGTAGTTGGTCGGCCGCTCACAGCGGCTCCCGGCAGCTCACACCAGCTACCAGCCGCTCACGCTGGCTGCCAGCCACTCACGTAGCTCAGGGCAGCCCACTGCAGCCCACGCCGTCGCCGGCGACTCACAGCAGCCCAGCTCCAGGTCGAGCTGTTGTTCATCATCTTAACTGTAGAGGGCGAGCGTCACTGGCCCTCAATGTGGGATCCGAACTGCAGCCCTGCTGCTCAGAGCTGGTGATCCCAAGCGAGCTCTTAACCAGCTGAGCCACTCGGCCGGCCCTCTCCATAACATTTTTTCCCATCTACCGCACGGTATGTTTTACTTAATTATACTGTTTATTGTCTGTCACCTCCCACTAGAAGGAAAGCTCCACAGAAAAGGTACTTTTGTCCATTTATCATTGCTGTATCTCTGGCACCTAAGACAGCACCTACCACAGTGTAAGCACTCAATAAACACTTGCTGATTTAATGAATGAATGAATGGACTCTTGTAAGCATATTTTACCTGGTAGTAGTGGTCTTCCCCTCCATCTTTTGACTATTCCAGATTTTCACTGTACCATCATTTGAACATGTTGCAAAAAGTGAGTGTTCATCAGAGACTCTTATTCGATTCACAGCAGATTTGTGTTCATGAAGATGTGCAACCAGTAGCCCTTTAGGACGCCACCCTAAGGAAGAGCAAAGGTGTGTATCTTAATCTATACTTATCCATATCTTTCCCTCACCCCCAACTATAACCAACAACCAGCATGAGAACAATTGTAAGAACTAAACAAAGGGTATCAATAGCTAGCCAATCCAGAGTGGTCTAGCGGACCATGACAGTTCCCTGTTGAGTAAGACATCTAAGATAGCAATTAAGTGCTGCTCAAATAGCCTGAGAAAGACTGCACGTGGAGACCTTCTCTAGTGTCTGAAAGGCACAATAGTCACTTGCTACCGAGAAAAACCCTGACTACTTGCTCATAGTAAGTGGTTAATGACTGTCCTGAACTACAGAAATTGATGCTAGGAAGGCAGCCTAAGCCTGACAAGTCTCAAAAACCCAGATCCACATCTGACCTTAGGGTAATTTCTGAGCTTCAATTTCTTCAAATTAAAATCAGGGAAATACTACTTAACCCAAAAGGTCACTACATGGAAAAATGAGATGTACAGTCTGACATTGTCCCAGGCCCATGGTCAAGACTCAATGTTTATCTTCTCTCTACCTGTACATTCTATGGTTCCAACATGTTAGTATATATGGTATTATAAGTTACAGCCTCAGAATGTCCATGGATTTTCCAGTACTTTCTTTATGACATCTATACTCTTTTGTTTTATTATATATATTTTTTGTGCATGTTTAATTTCCTCTAGTAAATTATAACTTCTCTGAGGTCAGAGATCATGTCATATCCATTCTGAATCACTCATAGTATCTAGCATGTCCTTGCATATAACTGTCTTTAATATTTAATGAATAAAATTCTATATTAACTATAACATTTAATCATATTTAATATTAACCATTCTAAAATACAACATAACTAAATCTTTGCTGAAGATCATACTATATTAGGATTAGCACTGTTCCTAATTAAACGATAACAATGTCATTTTAGGATGAAATCATTTCCTTTTACCAAGAAACAAAAATGAAACCAATGCTACTGCCAAACTTGGCTTACTCTAAGATAAAAAACACAATGTTTCCCGTTGGCTCTCCAGCCCACATGTGTGGGTGGAACAGTTGGATGCGATTTTTAAGGATATGCTGGATTTGAAAGTGATCAAAAACCCTTTTCCATGAAGTCCAGATCATCTACCAGGTTAGGTTAACATTTCCCTCTAGAGAAAACCAATTTCACACAAACACTCAAGTGTGGAAAGAAAAATAAAGAGCCCAACAGTCACTGCACATTTCTTAAACCACAAAATTTGACACCTTTCTGTGATTATTAAATAAAATGTATAGCTCCACTTAAGTATAAAATGTCACTTATAAAGACAGATTCTCTAGGGGCCGGCCAAGTGGCTCGGTAGGTTAAGAGCTCGCTCAAGAGTGTGAACTCCAAGCAACAGGGTCGCTGGTTCGAAAAAAAGAAGTTTTTTTTCCTTTTTCTTAAAAAAAAAAACAAAAAACAGATTCTCTGGTAAAATAGACAGTTTATGGTCAATTTTTGTTTGTTTTTAAAGCAGGACTGGCAAATAATACTGAACTATATTACAGAAACAACACAAATATTCCAGATTATTTATTCTGATAAGAAAATTTTTGTGACTAGAGATGCCACTTACCAATTAAGGATATTTTCTAAATCCTTAAGTCACTAACCTCTACCAGCATTTTCCCTGCGTGCACAATAGAAGCCCATGGGCATTCACATAAGTTTTAAATCTCTACATATTAATACACTACGCATTTCTTCTAAATAGTTATCAAATTAAATTTTTATTATTAAAATCTACATACAGAAACTCATTAAAAAATGTTCTTCAAAATCTGAAAATCTATTATCAAAGACTAGCTCCACTAACTGGGCAAGTCTGTTAACAGAGCTGAGGCGCATTTTCATCTGAAATATCTAAATTTCTTTTAAATCTTCTCAAACATAGGAGTGTTTCCCCTAAATCTTAACATCAATAATTGTTGAATGGAGGGGTTATAGGTGATTCCGTTTTCTTTTAAAAGTATCCATTATTTTCCAAATTTTACTTTTTTAAAAGAAAATTAATAGATGTTAAACCCTTTTGAAATTAAAAGGTGGAGTTATTCCAAGGGGCCTGACACTCAATGAGAAAGTAGCATGACATTAAGCAGACAGGTAAAGCCTAGCATAAGTGGGGAAAATAGACCACAGGCATGCTAAAATCATAAGTGGCCTAAAAAGACACTGCAAGTTGCCCCTAGTGCTAAGAAGATCCATACTCCACAAACAGTGACTTCAGGTTTCTCACTTATTGCTTCCTCCTCTAGGATTCCAAAGTGACAGTTTGCTCTTACTTCCTTTGTTTGGTAATTAGTTATCAGAACCCTGTATCAGATTCTAGGTTTCAGCACCTAGGATGGAATACAACTCCCTCCAATGGCGGTTTTACCAGGTGGCGGTGGTTTACTCTCCCATTCAGCGTTTTCCATCATCTGCTTAGCTATCCTCTCAGCGTTACACTGCTCCCGCTTTTGTTGTATGAGTTGCTGAAGTTCAGTTTTACAAGTTGTGATCCGAATCTGGTAGGTGGACGGTAAAATTGTACTACTTAAAACCTGTATTGCTGGTTTTCTACTTTGGACATTTGTCACTTCAGGAATCTGCAAAACAAATAGTATTATAGGTAATTATGTCATAAGCAAAGTATATTTGACGATAAAAATGGATCTATGTTCTCTTTATTCACTATTATCAGCTTTTTGTCCTTGGTAATGTACCAATTTTTAAATCCAATGACATGCTTAAATGAAATGACATGTTTAAAGACAATATGTTTTCAATGAAAACCTATTTTAAATGAAGTTTAACCACAAATTACTCCAAACTTCTACATTATTAAAAAACAATTATCAGTGAATCAAAAACATTAAATAAAAATTCTCATTGGGCCGCCAAGTGGCGCAATGGTTGAGAACTGGCTTGGGATGCCAGAGGGCCCCGGTTCGGATCCCACATATGAGGGCCAGTGACACTGCCCTCCACAGCTGGGATGCTGGACAACAGCTCGACCTGGAGTTGGGCTGCCCTTGAGTCGCTGGCGATGGCTTAGGCTGCAGCCCCTGTGGCAGTGGGTTGCCATGGGCTACCGTGTGTAGCCAGCAGCCAGCGTGAGCGGCCCAGCAGCCGCAGTGAGCGGCCGTCCAGAAGCTGGCGACTGATCTGCCTCGCCCGGGAAGAGCGCAATGATGGTGCCAACGTGGGCCAGTGAGGCAACGTCCTCCACAACTAGACTGAAGAACAAAATGATACCAACTTGTCTGTTCCCCTTCCCCCAATTCCCCAGCACTGTTCCCATCTCCCCAATTCCCCAATAAAAATCTTAAAAAAAAAAATTCTCATTAAATGAAAAGAAGAAAAAAATTTTGTCAGTTGTTTCAGATAATACATATATTTCATTTAAAATATGACTAGCTAAGGAAGAGTTATTTTAAATTGCAAATTTTTCAAATATATCAGAATTATCAGACATTTCTCACACATGGCAAACTTGGGACTTATCTTCTCAGAAGTATTTTTGGTATTTTACAGATAGAACTATGTCATATTAGAAGAATAAAAATATATTTAAAAGGCTCACCGTAGACTAATTATAATCACAGTTCATAATGATGTTTCAACCAACAATTTCAGATCACTTTATTGGTGAGTACTCTAAAATAAGACCTTTTTTGATGCATTCAATAATTAGAATTCCCCTTGGCTATAAAATTAAAGATAAACTAAACTGTTTTAGAAACATGTCCTACAGTACAAGTCACTATACTGATTTTTCTAGTACAGTGCACAGCTTTTAAACATCTAAAACAGTAGAAGGGGATTGAAAGACAAAAGGAGGACTACTGCCTAGATGACAATACCTGTGGAGAAGTTGACAAGGGGGCACAAATGCCAGCAGAGGACTCTGAACGAGGCGGCTTCCCAGTCTGAATCACCTCCTGGTCGCTCCCTTTCGGTAGGGCCTGTGGGATGCTCGGTGGTTCCAGTGACCCAAACATGCTTTTCCATTCCTCGTTCACATTTGAGTCCTGTTTCACATGTTTTCTAGCTATGAAAACAGATTCAGGAATAGTTGAAGGAAGCCTCTAAAACCAGTATGTGCTTTTATTGGTTTTTTTTTTTTTTTTTTTTTTTTTGGTGGGGGAAAAACAGCAGTGGACTTCACATCCTATTTGTTCTTTATGATCACCAATTTATTTACATTTATATATCAACTCATTAACCTCACTTCATTTCTAGGGCAGATGGAACAAATGCACTTTCGATGATGTTAATAATCAGACCTAATTGTTTCCTAGTTTCCCAAGGCTAGTTCAATTGCAAGTAACCACTACATGTGAAGAACCAACAATAAAAACAAATTTTTCAAATGTCACTGCTAAATATGACCTGTTTCCAATATCAGTTACTTAGGAATCAAAATAAAAATAGAAGAAATAAAAAATCAATCGTTATACAGCTATCTCCTGACTATAAACAGAAGAGAAACCATTTATTTTTTTAATCTTTGTCCAGTTACAAAAAGTATATTAAGTTTTAGCATTACCAAAAAGTAACACAAATTGCCCCCCATAACTTTATAAATATCATAAACCATATAGTTTAATGATATACTACCATATTGTTTAACAAAAATAAAATAATACATATTGTTTCACAACTTGCTTTTTCTCGTACTTAAATATGTTGAACACTTATTTAACCATTCCCCTATTAATGGACATTTCAATCATTTCCTCTCTTTTTTTTTTAAATGGAGAACATTCTTATACATATTTCCTTGCATGCATGTCATTGTTTCTTACAAGAAACTTCTAGAACCAAAATCGGTGAGTCAAAGAGTGAGGACATTGCCTTTAAAAAGAGTTCAACTTATAACCTCATCAACAGTATATGAAAATGCCCATTTCCCTAAATATACTCTTGCTAACACGGGGTATCTCAGTCTTTACTAATCGCTTAAGCCGAAAAAGGCATCTCATTGTTTTAATTTGCATTTCTTTATTTATTTACCTTTTCAAACATATACATTTCTATCCTATCAGTTGGATGTGCAAATCCTTCACCATTTTTCTTTTGGGGTGCTTCCATTTTTCTTATTTATATGAGTGCTTTACATACTGTGGCTATAAACCACTGATAATTAAGTCACAAATACTTCATCCCATATTTGGCAGTTAGAGGTTTATTTTAAATATAATTCATCAGCTGCCCTTGAAGTCTGACAGTGGAACAGAGAAATTTTTAAAGGCTTGTACCTGGAAGTGAGTGCATCTCCAAAAAGGTTTACGAGAAGAAGGCTCAAGATCTTAAACACCTCATACAATCAATGTCAATGTCGATGTCATTGTTACAAGAGCTGGCTGTTCTAAATCTTGAGGCTTCAAATGGTTAAGACTTCTCTGGTCTCTATTCTTTTCTATTTCATTGTTAATAGCAAGACTATTCGTTTCAATTCACTAGGTATTACCTACTAATAAACTAGAAAACTTCACCTCATTGTACATAGACTATTGGCCTTGGGTTGGTATTTAAAGGATTAAAAATAGAATTTCATCTTCAATCATACATCTCCACAGAAGCAACATGATTCTATCATACGAACAGGGCTTTGGAGTCAGGCTTTGGTTTGAATCCTGATTCTGACACATACAGAGCCATGATTTCAGCAGGTTTTAACAGTTAATCTCTTAACTGTTACTTCACTTCTCCACTTTTTCTCCCCTAAATCTTCCTGCTATGTAAGCTAGTCACTGTATTTGAAAGTTCCATATCTGGGAAATATGACTTATTTTATGGCAATTGAGCTAAAAGTAGCCTTATGAAATAACTAATAATACAAACTAAATAGAGAGAGAGAGAGAGAGAGAGAGAGAGAGAGGGAGACTAACCTCGCTTGTCATCTGGTTCCTGTTTGGTTTTAACAAGATCAACTTGTCTCCCAGTTATGCCCAAGGCTGCCAAGTCAATGACGCCTTTCTGACTACTATCATGAAGATGGCTCTGGTCCACTATATTGGCCTTTGCTTTGTTAGATTTCATCATGAAGTCTTTTAGTGCCAAAAGTTTGTCTTCCTCTTCCTCTGTCATTCCCTAAAACCAAATAAAACCACATGTTCTAGGTTATTTTTGCAAGTAATAACAACAGGCCTCGGAATGACTGACAACTGAGAGGTCAAACCACGCAATTTAAAATTCTAAGAGTCAGAATGGTAAAATGAAGCAAGCAGTCAAGAGAAAAAGAAATCAACACAGAACAATCTCTCACTACTCTGATCTCCCAGAACACTCTCTCTCCATTAGGGCACTTTCTACTTTGTATCAAGATTTATTTCTTAACTTTATTTCTAAATGGGAGCATTTAACACAATGCCTGGTATCTAGAAGATCTTTAATATATAATTGAATAAACAGACACTTAGTATCTAAAAAAAATTCTGGAAATACAATACTAAGCAAAAGAAGCGTCCCTATTTCAACTTGCTCCTAGAAGTGTTGCGAATATTGAATGAGACACTGTGTGAAAGCACTCTATGATATGGAAAACTTTCCACACACCTCAGGAACTGACAGGCATGCTGGCTAAACTGCAAATGTGAGCAACACACCTAGCATTATACAACATTATACAAGTATGATTGGAGTCACAGGCTGCCTAGGTTCAAATCCCAGCTCCATTACTGTGTGACCTTGGGCAAGTTACCCAATTTCTCTGTACCCCAATCACTTATCTATAAAATGAGGATAATTACTAGCACCCATCTTATAAGGTTATTATGAATTTTTAATAAATTAATGCACTCGACATTTAGAACACTTGAAACTGTCTGATAGCTAATAAATACTGAATAATTAATTCAATGTGTAACTTAAGTATTCTGGTAAATGGAACAGTTCTGCATTTTCTTTGTAACATTCCAACCACCCTCAGAATCCTCTAGAATGTTTTCATTGTGAAAATGAAAGAAAATCAATGAAATATAAATTAATAAAAATGTAAATAGCAATTCCCCTAAGGCTTCAATCTAGAATCCCATCAGAGTTTAATGTTCACAATGCAGTCACAATAAGACAAATCAACCCTAGAAAGTGAAAGTCCTCTTACTACACAGAGCATCATGTCTTCAGAAGTCCCTGGTAGTTGGGCTAAACTGGCCATTGACCACAGGTTGCTCTAGATCTGTTCTAACAAATCTTAAAAGGTTTAAAAGGATCAAATTGATTCCAAGTAACCTAACTGTACAACAGAACAAATCTAACACTATATGAAGAAATTCAGAATCCAACAACATAAAATTCACAATCAACAGAGATAGAAACTAGGTGGCTAAGGGTCAGAGATTGAAGGAAAACTTACATTTTACTATAAATCTTCTTACACCTTTTCAATTTTACACCTTGTATATATACTACCCAGTCAAAATTATTAAAGTAAAAGTCATTTGAAAGTTTAACATGCAAAGTATTTGTCACTTTTTAAAGTAAGGAGTGAAATAACGGTGCATTCTGTGTTATTGCCTGATGAAACAGATAGCAACAACAATAAACCAGGGAGCCCCTGTGGATGACATCTATCTAAAACAGCCCTGAGATGTGTGTCACCTCCAGATGCTAAGTCCTATTGAAAATCTGGACTACAGATTCCAACTTCCATATGGATAATGTCCCCAAAGTGCACTTCACGTCTATTGGCTGTAACTCTGAACATATTTTCCCACAGAAACAATGGCAGGCTGGCCTAGAAAGGCCTATTTTTACCCATGATGTATTTCAAGCGTAGTTCTATACAAAAGAGCCTTGTAGCACCCCAAATAAAAAGAAAAGGAAAAAAAATCTGTCGGAGTGTTCAGAATTCCCACTTGTGGAGGCTAAAAACATGTCTTTTCCCTCTGTAGCCCTGACACTAGGGACAAGGACTCAACACCTACTTCCCTGGCATCGAGGCTCTGCTGGTAATCCCAGGAAACTAAGGTATTACAGGAACCATAAAGAAGTGAAGGCAGACAAAAGGCTTGCAAGAGGCTGGAAGAGGTGAGCTGCATACGGACCTCTTCCTCAGTCCACACAAAACCTAAGCAAGCTTCTCAGTCTTAGCTCCCTGTCCTTGGTTTACTTGGAGAGGCAAGATGGCAAAGATGGAGGAGCACGCGCTTTGGAGTTAGACAGGTTTAGGTTTAGAGGTCAGCACTGAAACGTGCTCAACGGTGTGAGCACAGTCACGTTAACCACCGTCATTAAGTCCCAGTTTCCTTATCTACGAAATGGGGATAACATCATCTGTTGCTCAGGCTTGTTTTAAGCTTGAGTTACAAAACATAGAAAGCGTCAATTAGTGGTAGACGCATAGGTCCTCAATAAACGGAAGCTGCTGCTGTTCTGCTGTTACTTGCTCTGAGGACCTGCTCTCCCTTCTACCAGCAGCAGCTGTCCCTTGGAACAGGACTCCTAACGCTTAGGAATCTCCTAAAACAATCATTAGCAGAAACAACATAAAACAGGGGATTACATGTTCCTCTTTTCCTATTCATATGAACGAGGGGATAAATGACAGACAAATGAATCCATCCAGCAAACACTTAGAGGACGACGAGGCAGTGGGTTTTAGTGGTTTCATCACGGCACCCAGTGACGGAGGCTGGCACTGACGGAGCAGCAATGGCAGAAGCGTGTGGGGGAACAGTAGCAAGCAGCAAGTGGAAAGGCTACGGAAACCGCTCCTACCCCCTCTTTCCCTCTACCCGTGGCAATGGCAAAACCGACACCCAGAGCAAGGAGAAAAGCAAGAACTAGAGGCGAGGGTGGCACCATGAATGAAGGAACTAATGACTTCCATGAAAAGGAAATAGCAGTAGAGAGGCTTTTAATATACAGGATTTGCCAGAGAAAAACAAAGAATCACACCACCCAAGACCAAAGACTCATCTAAATTGGAGTGGTTTTTATTTCATGCTGAAATCTTTTTGATAAGGATTATTTACTCAGGAGAAACAACAGAAAAATGTGATTCAAAATACAATGTTCCATAAGCTGCTTTCTAAAATATCAAGTACCTCTACTATACGACCCAAGGTTAACAGAAAGCCCAAAGAAAAAGCTCTTTGGTAATTCAAGTCATATCAAATTAAGTCTCCCAAAATATAGGAAACAGAACCACCGGCCTGGAAGGGACATTCAGAGACATCTCTAGCCTCCAGCAAAATTTAGGCCTAAAAGAACCAAAATGGATATTGACGGGCCTCCCATAGGAGTGTATTCCAATATTCAATCACCCAAGCCCACGTCTGAGCATCAAAAAGCACTGGATATTCAGTGACAAGTACAATACGTGGAAGCATTTACATCCCAAAGCTGATCAAATTCTCTCTCTGCAACTGAAGCATTTTTTCATCATCTTTTCTTGTTAGACAAGACATGACTGACAAGCATCCTCTTAACTAAAACTTGCTGCACACTTAGAGCCAGTCATGAAAGTTGTCCCTCAGTATTTGCTTTATGGCTCATGGAGCATTTATTCAGAAACTGTATTCTTTATTTCTAACCATTTTTATTCCTATCTAGGCTTCTCTAGGTTCCACACACCCGTTTTAAAACAGGATGCTGAATCTAGACTGTTTCTAAAGTGGCCCTATTAATGTCAAGCATAATAAAAAGATTACTTCCTAGTTCTAACAAGATTTGTTAATTGATCCAACTTCAGAGGCGTTTAAGACACAGCAGTAAACCGCTGTTTTATTCAATCTAAGATGCATTATAAATCCCAGATATCGCAACTGTTTGCACGCAGTGAGAACTCTCTGAATTTGGATGGAAATAGACCAGGATTTTCCCATACTGCATCTGGGCTTTGCAATACAATGACATTACATTTCATTATGTTTTTTGGTGAAATATGGAACTGAAACAAGACTATTACTTAAATCTAAGCTTATATCTACTCTTTCCCTCAGTCAGTAATCACAAAAGAAACTTACTAGCTCTCCCATTAATTCCTTCTTTAGTTCAACCCAATGCCTAATCCTCATCCTAGTATCCCCTAGATACCACTGCAAATGTATAAGATATTTGCCAGATTCATTTATTTAGTGTGATGCAACCTAACCAAAAATATTTTTCATAACAAGATGGATGCTTTCATGTTTTCATGAAATTTGCACTTAAATGTAAGCTTTCAGAAAGGTGATACGACCTGTGAGAGTAACTTCTTCAGAAGCTGTGCTATGGCAGGATCCTCAGGTGGAGGGCAGTCAGGGAGAGACCCACTTCGTTTCTTCTGACGCATGTGCAGGTGTCTGAACAAGCTAGAGATATCTTTCGACCTCAGAGCATAATCAAATATAGAACGACTTACTGGCTCTTTTAAAACACTGAGTAGAACGAGTTTTCTTTCAATCTGTATTAGAAAAATAAAAAGAATCAGCCAAAAATCCAACATATGGTACAGTTATTTTCAAATTCAACACGACCTCTATAAAGTTAACATAGGTATTAATTTTCTAGGAAAACGCAAGATATGAAAATCTGCAATTTTTGCTTAGAAGAAAAAAAAGAATACTAGTAACCTTTAAAAAGCTAAGGAATTTCTTCTTTTCATTGTCAGCGCCTAAGTACACAACTGTGTTTATCATACCGGAAGACTAGTAATCAATACCCTGGCTAGAAAAGTTTAGAAAATGAAAAAAAGTCTTTTCTAGGTCCCAAATGTCAGATGACTTCCTAGATCTAAAATACCTGTGGTGCACGAGTCTATCAGGCAACAGGTACGGACCCAGAAAAGACGCTCAACAGGGCTTCCTGTCAGCCATCAGGTTTTCCCAGTAGCTTCAACCACTTCCCAGAAGCATTACTTTCGCCTTTGAGTTCATAAAATCCTTTACTACCACCAAGCATACTCCCCTTGACCATGCATTTGCAATGAACAGGGTGAGCGCTACTAACAGTAACCAAGAGGACTTTAGATATACTGAACTACTACTTGGTGAGTGGGCCAGTGGAAACCAGCATAAAAGGGTATTTTTTTGTCTAATCCAAACTGTAGCAAAGTATGATTTATGAAACATATGGATAATTAGCCTCTAACTCCTAATCCTGGCCTTTCAACATATAAAACAATGATAAAAGAAAAAAAAAATTTTTTTTTTTAAGAATTTCTGAGAAAACAGAGAATGGTACAGATTTCTAACAAGCCACTTATATGGCATATTTATTATAGTAAACAACTACTAAAAGCTATTACAAAAATGCATGCAATTTTTAAATCCCAGAGACATTTCACATTGTGTTATAAAAACATTTAATAAACAAACTTCTAAATAGAATAAGTGGTCAAAATAGTAGGAATCTCTAGACCTGATTTCCAAGGACGCTTTAATAAACTTCAAAAAATAAGGCATATTTTCGAGTGATATTGTCTATCTTTCATATATAAATAAATTGTTCCTGGGCTAAAAATAAGAAAATTCTACAAACTATGAAAGAAGGAATGATGATCCCCAGAAATGGGTGCATCTATGGAGAAAAGCAGGACTGAAGTCACAGCCAAATCCTCCATATTTCCAAAGGATATGGAAGGCCACTTTCTCCAATCAAAGGGAAGGTACCCTGGATACATAAGTAGGAGAAAGCCAGAGGCGTGTGAATTTGCAAAAGAGAAAGAGTTTTAGTAAAAATAGGGCACTTCAGGATGTTTTCACAGCCAGAATCATCTCTCAACAGTCCATTCAATTTAAATATCTATTTTGATAGTTGGCTGTCCAGCAAAATAAACACTGATAAGTTGGGTAAACAACTGCTTTGTACAAACCAGAGATCTGAAGTTTATCAAGTGCTACACTGCTGGCAGGCTGGGGAGGGTTGCAGGCTGGGGAGGGTTGGAGGCTGGGGTTGATAATTAGATTAAAAAAGAAAGAGAGGTGGGGAGAGAAAGAAAGAAAAGAGAAAGGAAAGAAGGAAGGAAAAGAAAAGAAAAAGGGAAAGGGAAAAAAACAAACTGAAACGAAACCAGAACCAGGTAGTGGCCCAAAAAACAAACATTTGAACAAGGCTTTTTCTAATTTATTACAAATACTGACTTGGGTTGAAATCAGTTATATATTTTAAAATAAAAGCAGAGGTCCATCAATATACATTTCTGCCATATTTCACTTTAGCAGCAGATGCCTGATAATATTACATATAAGAAAATAAAGTATGAACTACTGAGTGCTATAGTATGCATAACATGATGTATAACATAACAGTTTTTTGAACGTTTCTCACCTTCAAAAGTGTTTGTTTCATTAACATTAACTAGCTTCAAAAAAATATGAAAATGCTATAGCCCAATTTAAATCTTTAAAAACTTAAATAAAAATAGAACTCTAAACCTTTAAAGGGTTCCATAGTTTGGAGGAAGGATTGATTCTGAGTTGAAACATACTTACCTGTATTATTGGTTGGGTAATATAGGGGTCAAGGTAAGGCATCAGTTTACAGTACACATCAGCTGTGCTTATTTGATGAGCTACCACTGTGATAAATCCCACAGCACCATAGCGTATCCACAGATTGGGATGACACAGAAAGGGGGCTAAAGGGGGAAAAAGAGGGTATGGATTAAATCATTAAACCATGTTCATAGTTTCATACTATCAAAATAAACAAACTTTCACCTTATAACACAATTGATAAAGGGATTATACCACATTGTTACTATCAGGTGCCTTCACACATTCAATTATCTTGAGGCACAAACTCAACCAAGTGAACATACTAATATAATATTCCCTATCAGAAAAATCAGCAATACCAAAAAAATAAAAACAGCTACCTCCTTTCTGAGAATTTAAATTTATATTTTTTTGCCAGGGCTGAAGAGGGGTGGGCATCTACTCATTTAAAAGGCTGGAAAAAAACTATTGGACAGAGACACAGAAAGTTCCAACAGTTACTCCCTGACCCGGTACCCTGAAGAAGTCCAAGCACACACCATGTACCACATAAAGAGCAAAGAAATGAGATGCTGACTCTTCTCTAAGCCATAGCTTTAAGATTAAGGGAACAATTTCATTTAACATGCTTTTTAATGTAATGTTTAATCAAATCTAATGTATCATTCACAAATTCATTCACAAGGCATTATGGAAACTAAAAGGCAGAAAACACGATGCCTACTTTTAAAAGTTTAAAATATAAGATTAAACCAGAAAATTAAACGAATGTCTTTTCACCCCTTTTATTTTAGCTACTTGTGTATTATGCCTAAAATCAGTGATTTCAACTAATCTAAGTAAGATTTAGAATAAAATTCAAACTTGTAAAAGCAAATAAAAACATTTGTATTGGTTCTAAATATGCAAAAATGTCAGCATTTAGAGGATATTAATTTTATAAGCAATTCATACCAATAAATAACACTGTCACATGCTAAAATGACGTATAATATAAAAAAGGGGAAGGAGAAAAGATTTGTTCAAAATATGTCTCCAAAGTTCTCCCATTCCAATTCTTTTAATTACACATGAAGAAGCTTTTATTTCATAAACATCCTGCTGATTCTGATACATCCAACAAGGGAGGGCTGATAGTTTCCTTTATGACAGGGAAAATGAGAACTGGAAAAACATTAAAAAAACCTCCAAAAAGTAAACCCAAAATGACTTAGCAGGAATTAGGTACTGTACAAAGCTGCATTATTGGTCCCAATCCTTTACATTATCTGTGCTACACAACCACACTCTTGCCTTGCACTCATGGGGTATAAAGGGTACTTCTCTACCCCTGGCTTTTGGCTCAGTCATATTACCTGCTCTGGCCAATGGATAGATGTTAGCAGATATAACACAAACGGAAGCTTGAAATGTGCTGCAAAGCTAGGCTTGCTCTCTCGTGCTTCTGCGATCACCCAGAAGATAACCTGTGTAGCTGCTTACCTCCAGCCTGGGCCCCAGAATGAAACAGATGCATCACATCACCACAGACAACCTGGGGATGCAAAGCCTAAGAGCAGAGGCACCCAGAAGGCCTACAGACAGGTGCATGATGAGAAATTTACTGAAGCACTTCCTGAGACTTTGTGGTTGAGTGTTGTACAGCACAAGAGGTAACTGTTTTCATTCTTTTTTGGTATTGCTGATTTTTATGATAGGGGATATTATAATATTAGTATGCTCACTTGGTTGAGTTTATGCCTTAAGATAACTGAATACAATAAGGCACCTGATAGTAACATTGTGGCATAATACCTTTACCAATTGTATTAAAAGGTGAAAATTTGTTTCTTTTTATAAGTAGCTAACTGATATGATACAAAGACTCTCAGAAGAAATGTACTATGTGAAATCAGAATATATGAGTAGATATTTATATACAGAAGGTATTAATTAAAATGAAGAGAATTAAAGTCAAGAGCAAGAAAAATTTGACCCTTGGGAAACAATGCCACTTTAACAGGAGAAAAAAGGAAGCACTGATGTAAGAATTCAGAAATTGAGAATGAGCAGAAAATATGCCAGGTAGCAAGGTATGCATGTTAACATGATATATTTTCTCCTTAACATTATAAAAATGGGCGCTTTCTAGATCTGTCTTACACTACACAGGACCAGAAATTTTAAAAACACTCTAACATCTTTTGTTTAATTATAATATTAACAATATTTGGTTCTCATGTTATTTATTAGCTTTTTTAAAAGTATGGGGAAAATTAGAGATAATTAATCCCTCAAGGTTCAGCACTCTGTAGCTTATAACTTACTCTGGGTGGTGAGCACACAATGTGATAGATTTATAGATGATGTATTATAGAAATGTACACTTGAAACCTATGTAATTTTACTAATCATTGTCACCCCAATAAATTTAAGAAAAAAATAAAAAATATTTCAATATATTAGAGATTCATATAATTATTGTGTTACCAATACTCAACAATTTTCTATTAAATTTGCAATTATTTTATCATAATCATCAAAAAATTCCAACCAAAATTAGTTATAAACTAAGAATAATTATAGATATTAGAGTACAAAATAAGAAGCCTACCTATAATTATATTTTCCAAATCTTTTTTTAAAGCTACATTCATGCCTTAAAAATTTCCAGAAATTGTATACATCTCTACTATTATAGCTACCACCTAGTTTCTGAACAATCAAAATAAACAATAATGCCTTTGTCCTTTTTCTCTGAGAATTGCCTCAGGAAAGAACCTGTTAATTAAGTCTAACAAATTTTAGTTTTCTATTAATTTTCCTTGGCAAAGCATTTACCAGCAACTGAGTATTTTATCTAAAGGGGCAATTTTCAAGATTTCATGCCTTCTCCATACAGAGCCAACTTGCAATCTTATATTGCTTACTTTCTCAAAGTGAAGTGATAAGAAGGCTAAAAGTTCCGGATATTCTTAATTTTAGAAAATGTCATATTTACTTGTTTGCCCTTCTTCTGATTTTTAAGTTGAGAGAAATAAGTGCTATAAAGGTCAAGGAATTAATTATCTTTTACTGGTTAATAAAATTACTAACAGTAGTAACTTCAATACTATAAATTCTTAACTGGCAATGAGTATAATGACACATCAGACAATTCTCCATACCCAATTTCAATTTGACAATGGTCCAGTGTCCAAAAAATAAGTTGACTCTTCAGAGCAGTTAAAGACTTTATCTATATTACATTTTTTAAAATCTACATTTTTTCAAGGATCACAAAGACCTAACTTCAAGTAAAAACAAAGATACATTTCCCAACTTGGGTTGGAGAACCAAATGATCCTGTGTGTTTGCTGTCTGTGCCTCAAATGCATACAAGCCTGCATGCAGAAGCATGCACATGCGCGCGCACGCGCGCGCGCACACACACACACACACACACACACACACACACACACACACACTTATACAATGGGAACAATAAAGCTGGAAGCCTGATGCTCTATTGCCTAGGTATTTTGCAGTGCTCTATCAATTGTTATTTCTCTTCCCACATCCTAATTGTCTCATCCTAATCTTGAGAAACAGAAACTTACCAATATCACTGGCAAATTCGTAGACATGGGGTTTTTGTAGCAGCCCTAACTGGCACATACAGGTAAGGGCATTAAGAGCTTTCACAATAACAAATTCCTCAGCATCACTAAGGCCTTGCTGCAGCAGGGGTTTGAGAATGGAGGAGCTCTGCCAGCCAACATAGGCAGCAACACCTGAAAAAGAGAAGCAACATACCATGATTATGCATTCTATACCTGAAAGTACAAATGCCATTAAGTAAAACAATAAAATTAATCAAAAGCTAAATATATTGAGCAATAATCAAGTAGAGGACACTGCACTTCCTACCCAGCACAATACATGAAAAAGACCCACATCAAAGCAAATCATCAAGAAATTCTAGAACACCAAAGGGGTAAAAACGATCCTAGGTGTTTAATCTTAACTTTACTGTAAATATCCAACAACTACAGCAAGAGAACTTACAGAAAGAAAAATACGGGTCCCCTAAAAATTAAGGAGCGTAAGATTGGCATCAGATGATCTTCAGTAACAATGGAGGCTAGAACACAACAGAGCAAGACCTTAAAGTTATGAAAGAAGATTCATACCCAAACTGTCAATAAAATAAGAGAACAAAATTAAGTCATTTTGAGACACATGAGAATTATACAGGTTTACCTCCCATGCAACTCTTTCTAAGTTACTTGAAAATGTACTCCAGCAAAATTAAGAAGATATGGAATGTACAAAATAGATATAACCCAAAAATTCAAGGGGTGGGGCGGAGGGATAATAGCAAAGATCTAGAAAGCAATCAGCCAAAATTAGAATTAAAAGCCAATAAATTTCAAAAATGTTATCAAGAAGAAAAATGGAATAGATTAAAACCAGGTAGAATTGGTAAGAAAAATACTAGATAAGATAGATAAGGTGAAAAAAGTATATTACTTTTCTCTATAAAAAGGAAAACAAAGGAAATTCCAGGACAAACAAAAAATTGTTCAAAAAAGTTATGGCATAAATATGAAATAAATTAAAATGTGTAATGTATTTAGTAATTGACAGAGGACAGACAAGAGAATCCATTGACTTTGATACCATAAGTATTCTCATCAAGGATAAAGGAGTCATAGCACTGGAATTGTGGTGAAACAAATACAAGTAATACAGTACTTGGCTCTACAGTCAATAAAATTTACATACTTCATAATAAAATTTACATAATTCATAAAATCCATAATCATGTAAATCTTTATTTGAATTTTTAGAATCACTCTATACACTGCACAAAAGACTTATGATTACAGAACAGAATGTAAATATTATCAACTATGATAATCAAATTATTAGTTGAACTGTCAACTAACAATTAGTTGAATTATCAACCACCAATAAAAATGGTAGAGAGAAAAAAAGGAGCATTAATGTTCTTGTAGTCCAAAATAGAAGATCAATAAGAAATAGGTTTAATTATTTAAAATTATAAAAACAAGCTAAAAACTAAAGCACTGAAAATAGTGATCTATATCTCAAAAACAGAGGGGAAGAGGGATCAGGGCATTTATGAAAGAGTTGAATCTTTATCTGGCATAGATAAAAGTCAAGAAATAAAGTCTAAAGTTGATAATTCTAAAAATAGTATATGAAAATTTTAGAGGTATGGCAATAATCACCTGAAGATACCAAAACCAAAACACAAACCACAATAGCTGCCTCTGAAATGTACACCTATTGCTTTTCATATATTACTTTATAAATTTTGAATAAATTTTAAATAATTTACAAAAGCATATTTTCCCTATAATTGAAATTTAATTTTAGAATTTTTTTCTAAAATTCTAGTGGATTATATTTAGGAACTTTACAAACTGAAATGTATAAATGAGCTAAGATAGCTCAAACGATTTTGGAAAGGAAGAGTGACATCTGGGGAACTTATCCTACCAGATACTAATGTTAGCTATAAATATATAATAATTAAAATATGATATAGCTATAAGAATAGAGTATAATATTGAGTACAAGAATGAGAAGTCAATGAAATAGAATAGATACTCAGAAAATTGACACTAAAACACATAAGCATACAACAGATGACAACAGAAGCTTCACAAATCAATGGGAAAAAAAATAAGTGTTTAATAAATAGTATTGAGAAAAACGGTTATACTTCTGAGGAAAATTTAGATTTCACTTCACACCACAGCCCAAAATAATGATCAATTAAGCAGTTAAGTATGAAAAACAAAGAATTAAAAAAAAAAAAAGAATATTGGTAACCTAATTCTGGAATGGAAAAAGCCTTTAAGCACAAAAGTAAAAAAATCACAGAGCGAAGATCAAATTGACAACATAAAAACTGTTTTAAAAAACATAAAAAGTAATAATTATCTGAGGAAAATTTTGGCCAAAGAAATAAGTTATTTAATGTTCTTAAGGTGTATATATACATATGGATGTATATGGCTAAAAAAAAAACAAGAAAAGCATAAGACCATTAGAAAAAATGGGCCAATAAATTAAAAATTCATAGAATAAGAAGTATGAATGAGTAATCAACAAGAGAAAGTTTGACAATTACCATGATTTCACTTATATGTGGAATCTAAAAAAAAAAAAAAAAGAATAAACAAAAAATAGAAACAGACACAGATATAGAGAACAAGCTGATGGTTGCCAAAGGAGGGGAATGGGAATTTCTTTTGAAAGTGTTAATAAAAAATAATAAAAAAAGAGAAAATTTTTCACTTTCACTAATCAGCAAAGCAATATACTAATCAAAACAAGTTATCACTTTACCCTACCAACAGGCAAAGATTAATTGAAGCCTGTTCCATGCTATAAGTATGCAGTATCGTCAAATAATACTGATGGGAGGGGGAAATATAATCTTTTTGAAAAGCTTATAAAATGTCAAGAGTTTTAAAAATATATTCATACTGTTTAATCCAGTAATTAAAATTTCAGACTTCTAGCCTGAGAAAATAATCAGAAACAAATATTTATGTAAAAGATTATCAATATGATAGAAAAAAATTAAATAATTTAAATATCCAACAGAAGTTAAATAAATTTTGGTGAAACTATATAACAGAATATTTTGACCTATTAAATATGGTTTCAAAGAGTTTTTAGTGACATGAGAAAAGGCTTAGAATATATGTTACTAGAAGAAAGTTTAAGAAATAAAAAAATAAGATTAGGAAGTGATATATACATATATAGCACTTATGTACCAGGCACTATTACATATGTTAATTCATTTTATCTTCACTACAACCAATGAACAACCAATAGATGGGGATCATTATTCTTCCCATTTTACAGATAGGGAAACTAAGGTAGGTATAAAAGAGATTAAATAACTTCTCCAAAACCACAAGGACATGACAAAGTCAGAACTTAAATCCAACAATCTGGCTCTAGAATGCCTCCTCTTAACTAGTATACAATAGTGCCTCTCAGCATATATGACAGAACGGGATAGATAGGATAGAAAGAGAAGGAGAAAACCTATAGGGAAAAAAAAACACCAAAGCATGAATAGAGGTTGTACATGGATTATGGGTTGTAGGATTAGAGATGATTTGTTTTCTTCTTGGTTTCTCTATTTTCCAAATTTTATACAGCAAGCATGTATTACTTTTACAAACAAATAAACAAGAAAATCAATGAAAAGTATGTTTAAATGAAAGAAATAATATAAAGGTGTGTTTTAAAATACACATGCATTTACCAAGAGATGGGAGAAGTTCTAAGAACCACCATTTCCCAAGAAAAGGAATAAAAATAAAATTATTTGATAAAAGGAGAAAGAAAAGTATACTGTATTCAGGAACTGAGAGTCTGAGATGCAAGACTGAAATGAATCAGTAACGCAAAAACAAAAAACTAAAGACACCTGAAAAAGGGAGGTACAGTAATCTCAGGTAATAACAAAGCAAGACCAGCAGGCAATTTCAAAGCTTTTCAAAAGTAGGGAGTACCCTTTTCTCCAAAACACTGTATGATAGCATTTATAGAAATATTAATACTGTTGCTGTATGTTTCTTTCCTTTTTTTTATTTTTGAGGAAAAACATCCCAAAGGCAAACCTTTTAACAGTTACTTTCCCAGGTCACTGGGAACCAAAGTCTAAATTCTACAGCTTTCTGTCACTACACAAGAAAGAATACCAGCAAAACGAGTCTTAAACCTTTTAACAGACAAGCTGTTACAATCATGTCCAAAACGATATAAAAAAGGTTAGCTGGGTAGTCATTATAGCATGGCTTTAGTATATGGTTTCATGATTGACCAAATCTAAAATTAAAAAGATAGTACAATCAGAGCCGGCTGAGTGGCGTGATGGTTAAGAGCTGGCTTGGGACGCCAGAGGGCCCCGGTTCGGATCCCACATATGAGGGCCAGTGACACTGCCCTCCACAGCTAAGATGCTGAACAACAGCTCAACCTGGAGCTGGGCTGCCGTGAGTCGTCGGCGACGGCAGGTGGGTTGCCATGGGCTACCATGTGTAGCCAGTAGCCAGCGTGAGCGGCCAGCAGCCGCAGTGAGCGGCCGTCCAGAAGCCGGCGACTGATCTGCCTCGCCTGAGAAGAGCGCAATGAGGGTGCCAACTTGGGCCAGTGAAGCAACGTCCTCCACAACTAGATTGAAGAACAAAACGACAGCAACTTGTCTGTTCCCCTTCCCCCAATTCCCCAATAAAAATCTTTAAAAAAAAAAAAACAATAGTACAATCAGGTGGAAAGAAATCAGTTATTATTCAAAAAGAAAAATATTAAATCCTTTGTCAAGCATGACAAACTACTCAAAATAAAGTCCACTTTATGTCTAATTTTGAATCTAAATGTAATAGGAGTCGTGTAGATAAAATATAAGATATTGTTTGTCTTTAGATAAATCTGAAAATCAAGAATTGCAACCTTTTGAAAATAGTGAAAAAAACTTAGTTTTTCAAATTTTCAGTTTATACAAAGCAATCTGTTGATTTTCTAATTAGATTGATCTTCAATTATAATTGTACTTTAACTGTTATTTTCTGATTGTAAAAGCTACGTATGTTTATTGTAGAAAATGCGAAAAATATGGAAAATATCAAAACAATGATCACCTACAATCCCACCTTCAGAGATAGCCACTATTCACACCCAAATATATTCCAGCCTTTTTTATAAATATGTATGATTTGTTATTGTTACCTTTATACAACTGGAATCATACTTTAAGTAGATCTACAACCTACTTCAGTCACTTTAATAATATTTCATGATACTTTCCCAGGTCATTAAATATTCTTTTAAAACATAGTGGGTTTTAAATTTTATTGGGAAACAGCCACGGCCATTGGTTACACATTGCTTTTCATGCTACAACGGCATAATTGACTCTTTTAGGGAGGACGCAGCTCACAGTGGCCCATGCGGGGACTGAACCAGCAACTTTGGTGTTATCAGCACCATGCTCTAACCAACTGAGCTAACCGGTCTCCCCCTTAAAACATAGTTTTTAATAACCACGATGGTATTCCTTCATATGATGTATCGCAGTTTAATTAACCAATGCCTTGACCAACTAAGATACTTCTATCATCCAAAAGCAGCATGAAAACAGACAGAAGTACTAAGAACTCATTTCATTATTAGTAAAATTTGGTAGTATTGTCACCTCTCAGATTGCATGGAAGTATTTGTTTGAGAAAATACTTCAAAACTTCAAGGACAAATTAAAAAAAAAACAACATACCAACTATACTATCAAAAAAAGCTCCACGCAGATGCCAATCATTCTTATCATTTAGGAAAGTGATCATGTGGGACAATAAAACATCATTGGCTTTCTGACGTCCAAAAAATACACACAGCCGCGTTATTCCATTTTCCATCAAGGTTTGTTTCACGATATTTTCGGGGTCACTTAGCAAGGTGACAACTTTCTGCTGCACCATTTCATGTAAGGCTTGGAGCTCTAAAAAAAAAAAAAAAAAGTAAAGATAGGTTCAATTCATAGTCACTACGTTTTTCCACTATTCAAAGCTCTGAAGGATAGTGAAGGATAGATGGGAAACTGAAATATAAAACTGAAAAACAGCCTAATAAGCTGATCCCACACAAGTATGGTTACTACCTCACTAATCAAATCACTCTATTTATGAAGCCCAAGGAGAAAACTACAGGGAAGCACCAAAAGGTGATCATATTGCTCCAGTGAGATCAACTTAATCAAGGACTTGAAAATACTAGACTGGTTCAGGATATAACCCAATGGTACAGGGCAATACTTTTAGAAAGCATTTTTAATGGTTTCTTATATTTCAGAAAGCCAGAAAATACACTGCAAGTCTTACCAAGGCCTTCCTTAATCTGGCCACTGCTTCTTCTCTGACCTTATCTCCTACCTACCCTCCCCTTTTCATTTATTTATTTACTTAACAGTCTATCTCTTTCCCTTACTAAAATGTAAGCTCAAGAGCAGGGATCTTTTCTGTCTTACTCACCCCTGCATCCCCAGTGCTTAGAGCAGACACAAACTTCCCTGATGCAGAGCTATGTTTAACCATTACCCACTGGCTAAAGAATGAGAGCAGAGGCCACTCCTGGTGCACCTGCTGCCAAAGGAAAAGACAGTCTGATATGCAAAATTATGTGTCCACGTTAAGAAAAACCAGATTAACTCCCAAAAAGTTTTAACACCTAACTTCATTATCTAAAAAGGTCCAATTACCTGGTTATAGAGCGTGAAACAGTATTATTTTCTAAGTAATTCCATGGAAAAAATGAGACTTCCCTTTCTGAAACATCCTTCTGTAAGTTCAAATTTTATTTCATTGTCTTCAACTCCAGATAATTCTGTCTAAAAATGGTGCCATTCTAACAAATAACAGAGCCATTACAGTTGTCTACAGCATAAAAATCTGAAAACTAGGTTTCTCTAGTTTTTCTCGACTAGAAACATCTTGGAACAGACAGATCCAAGCAAATTCTCTTACTTCTAAATCTTTAACTCGATAAATATTAATGAAAAGCCTGTTAAGAGTTGTATGGATGTAAAGGGACTTAAGAGAGGAACTCTGACCTCGAAGAGTTTACCATCACCTCTGTTCCTTTACAGTACAAGATATGGGTTTTGATAGGTACTATGAAATAAACACAGTTTATGATAGAGGGTGCTCATATAAGGAGAAAAGGTTTCAATTCTTTAACTATGATGTTTCCAATTTCTTTTTTTATCTTATATGAATAATATAATTCAGCTAGCCTTACTGTTGATATAAATCAATTCTGGCTGAAAATCAACTGGGCTTAGAATCTGTGGCAACGAGCTGATCATTTTCTGGCAACAAATCAGTGTTCAAGAACAGAGAGAACAATCAGAAACCAGGGACCCTTTTAATCTCTACACCTGGTATTCTTTCATCTTACATGAAAATTATAAATGATAATTTGTTAAAAGTTCACATTAGCAATTCATGCTAAGTAATAGGAAATCTATAAGAGAAAATCATACTACCTGTGTCATAATTTCCATTGGGATGTGTAACTTCATCTATTTCTTCACTATTTGGGTCATTTTCCATATTGAGATTTTTTAACTGTACTAATTCCAGGAATCTCAAAGCTGTTTCTGCCAGCAGAGCTATATTTTCTATAAAAGGAAGAAAAATTATAATTATAATCTTAAATCTCTGTAATGTTTATAACTTTTCCTCCCTCTTTATACATAAAAATAATAATCATAAAACTAAGGAGGCAAAGCAGAACTTTTCAATTTAGCACTTAACTTAAATCATGTTTTAGTGACTAATTTCATAATCTATAACTATCCCCAAACTACCAGTTTTAATAATGAAACGTGTCTTTAAAAAATATAAAAATAATTCAAAATATAGCACTCAAGTCTATTGAGGCAAAAACAAAACTTAATCCTTCTATAGACACCTACTCTTTAAACAGTACCTGACATTAGACTAACAAACATTCACATGAAAAGAACAGATCGAGCTGGGCTTTGGAATCACACTGCCCTTGGCTCAAAGCCCTGCCACTTACTAGCTGAAAGCTTAACCAATCAGTCTCGGTTTCCTCACAGGTAAATGAGTCACATCTACTTCAAAGAGCCATTACCAAACGGAATCAACCATTGTTGGATTGCTTTACAAGTGATACCCTGAAGTTCTTCCGGAACCAAAGTGTGAGACTGTTTGCCACACCTCTGCAGTTGTCTATATTTTTTCTTTTTTCTGTCTGATAATCTGTTAAGACTGATACTCCTCACCACTGTGAAAGTACCTTCTTCTAATTTCTGCTGTATCATTTGCTATTAATTACATCTACTCTAGTGCTTATACCTTCTTCATTCCATTTGTATTTATTTATTCCTGTCTCTACCCTTCCCCTCCTGCTTCTGTGCTTAACGTATGACCATACCAGCCGAAGACTGCACTCTTTTCCTTCTTAGCAGTGAATATTACTGAACATAAAGTTTAACTACATTATTTTATTGATTCTAAGACTCACTTTTTCTTTGCTTTTTACATCTCAAATTGACATACATCTCGCAGTAGTTGAGATTTTTGAGTTCACCAAATATAGTTATTCCCTTCATCTTGGGAGTCCCCCTAACCACCCCTCCCAGTTTCGACATTGTTCTGAATAGAACAAAATTTACCTCTAAGTAAGCAAGATATTAATACCCTGTAATCCCTGCTCACCCTAAAGATGGAAAATTCTGGAACATCCTCTGATAATAAGTCAAAATTCTAGATGAATATCCCCACTTTAATGAACATATCTTTATTAGGAAAAGTCTCTTACTTTTCAATGAACCTCTAAAGTCTAAGTAGACCCATGCTAATCTCCCCATTTAAGTTCACAAACCACAACACAGTTGAAAGTTTACTTTACACAAGATACAAATTTATACTAGCATCTGAGTTAAAAAATACTGTAAAAAAAATTTAAAAAGGGATTTTTACACTTTATAATTACTGATATGTGTGGTTTAATTATACTTAACCATACAGTGCAACTAGACTTCTGGCTCTATAAAAAAAAGGCAGCTTTATCATGCTCCAAGCCATGACAAAGGGACACTAAGGTACTGGCACTAACCCTGGGTTATCATGGACTCTCATCATAAAGAACCAGAAGACCAAAGAAGTGCAGGGTTGCTTCAAAATCAAGGTCTAGACCAGCAACTCTGAGAACTGAGAAAGAATTAGACCAGATAAATTTTGGTCATGTTTTTTAGCCTCTCCTATTCCCAATTTCCTCACTTATAAAATGAAGATAATATAACATATTCACTGCTCAAGTTTGCTGCAAGGGGTACTTGTAAGAGATATATAGATCTTAGAATCTGTGTATCTTACGATCTAGAATTTATCTTAAACTCTATATATCTCTTGCAACTAACCCCTGCAACAACCTTGAGCAGTAGATATCTTGACACACAGCATGGTTTTCAATAAATAGTATCATTATTTTTGTTATGACTACTAGTAATCAGATGTCAATATGTTAATGTGGTACCTACACCTTAGAACCTTACCTAATTAACATAATTGAGAACAGTCCAAGATACACTGGGCCAAAAGTAGGTCATGAAATTCTAAAGATACAGCTTGTTCTTAAAACCTATAAACTTTTCTTTTACTTAATTTTATCTGACTCAATTATTTATATTTTCCAAGTGAATTATAAATATGCTTTGTTACAAATGATAAACTCAGACATATCTTAAAGAAATCCTAGATTTTCTAGGCCTGATGTTTATACTTATACAGTTATGGAAACTAGAAACCATACATAAATAGGCAGATAGACAAGAATCAATAAATAATATATCGGACAAAAAACAACCACCAATCGTTTTATAGATGTGCCCAGCAATAAGGCCAGAGTCCAAAGACCAATTTTCACATGTTCCATTAAAATATTGACAGGCAAATCATACGATGAATAAACTAAGCAAGTATCTTTCAAAAAAGTGACACCATCACCACATATTATGTGCTATTTACAAAGACTTCAAAACATAATCACTGATTTCCATCAGATTACATTTTAGAAATAAATTATGGAATTATTATGTAAATGTTTCAATGACATTTCTATGCAAAAATTAGCATTCAGAATTAATCTGGGGAGCTAAAAACATGAATCTGTATCACCTGATTTTATGAGTGAGAATTATATAGGTATTTTACACAACACACCCGCCTCACACAGAGAAGCCACACATCCTAAGCACTAAATTAACTGATAGGACCTTAAAGTTCAGTTAAGTTAGTAGGCAAGGTTCTTTCAACGCTAAATTACCCAGCAATCTTTTTCAACAAGAGATTGTTGCTGAATATCCTAAACTTGATATTCACACAAGCTTATTTGTCCAGAGAAACTTTATAAAGGCCTAAAGACACTAACTCAAAAGAACATACTTGTAAAGATTAATGTTACTTCCAATTAAACATAATATTCTAAGTAAAGTCTTAAAATTCGGTATTATATACTTTTTACTTGACTACTCTGATCACTTCAAAAATGAAAGCACAAACAAAAGTCGAGTCCCAGGAACAGATTAGCTGTAAGTATTACTAAAATGTACACAAATAGTTCAAGTACCAAAGTAAACCCTTGGGATTCCCAAAGAAATCAGAGAAACAAGAGGTATTATAGGCACTAACTTCCAAAATATGAGTGGCTATTACTTGGACAATAATCTCTTACCAGCATAGGCTAGTCTAACAATAGTAGCATCGTCTTGGGCTAAGTGGGCTATGCCCGGCAGAATATATTCCGGATAGATATTGATATCATTGCGAGGAACCTCTTTGACAAGAGCTAGAACTTTGGTCAACGTCCTCAAGGCTTCGGCCCTCACTCTAGGAACAGAATCATTGCTAAAATGCAAAAGATATGGAGTGATACGATCCAAAAGAATTTCTACACTCAATCGTGGGGCCAAATGGAGGATAAGTTCCAAAGCAGCAAGTTTGGAATCACAGTATTTAAGGGTCTGTAAACAGGATGTTATAACAGACACCAGGATAACCAGCCCGTTTTCCTTCGGCTCTCCTTCTGCTTTTTCCAGCAGATCATGTCCACAGAGATTGTGAATAATGTTGCCCAAATCCTTCCGTATAACCAGAATGCGCTCATCTGCAGAAAGAAACGTTTCCTTGGCAAACTGGGCCATGTAGGGCTGAAGGAAAGTGTAAAATATTTCAGGAAACGCATTGCCACGCTGCTGCTTTAAGTAATCTTCTGCCTCTAACCGTTTTTCTGGCTCACGGTGAATCATCTGAGTTACCTATACCAAGGGGAAAAGGGAGAAAAAATAGATTTGAGAACAGCAAATTAAATCACATGAAAGCTACGAGGACACATGATTAAAGGATTTTTGAGAAGGTGCTTCTCAATCTCTGCCATTTAAACTACTTTCAGAACCTGACTACTGAGTAATATGTGACTCTACTATTGTCCTAAAAAGCAAGAAGAAATTACATACTAACATATTACAGACAGCCCAGACACAGAGAGGAGTACACCCTGTTCAACATTCCCCATTTATTAAGATAGGGGGGTAATATACTGCTGCCCACAATTCAAGGATTCTAAAACTTTTTTGAGCAGGACCTACCACTGAGAATCTGAGGGAAGGAATGGGATTTTCTCCATAGAAAAATGTACACACACAATTTTTGCTTACAAAGTTACACACAATTCTGAAAAGAATTGCAGAAGCCCTGAAATCTAGTTACATATCAGAGTTCTGGTTTAGAGCCTTATTTTCACAAGTCCAAGGAAATAGACATTTTAAGTGCCGCTCTGGTACCTGGTCAGAAAGGGAATCAGCGGTTTAAATTTTTCAAGTAGTGTAAAAGAGATGTTAAATCCTACAAACACTAGAAATGATACCTAGTTTGAATTTGTCTTATGTTTTCTAGCATCATAAGGAATTCAATTTTTTTCAATACACAGAGCATAGTTTAATCTTTACTAGACCTTCATAGGGTATCAGTCATTAAATACTTAAAATATCATAAAAATATATTGAGTTATTTGAGCTTTCTGTTTAGATTCTAAATAGGAGCCTTGCATTGAACCTGGGGGAATCAAATGTACTAAAATAAGGAAAAGTGACTTTTTAAAGAATACTTTAAATATACCATATGCATTACATGACTCAGAATCATCATCATCATTAACATCAGTTCCTATACTGACTGGCTTTTAAAAGATTCCCTCAAATAGTAATGTGTATAAATGGCTTATACAACTTCCCACAGACTTCCTCATATCTGTCCTGCTACAGGAATTTGTGATTCTGTAATCTCCCCTTCTAGAGCTGTCCTTGGGGTCAAGAAAGGTACACAAAGCTAGTTGCTTCTATACAAAATGGCCCTATACTACTGTATTATATTCAAGTTGATGTTCCCTATTGCTTTTACGTTAGATATGCCTTACCACTTCTTATTAGCAAGCTCTATCCTAGACAAACTCTCTAACCCCTAGACACTCCCTTACCTTCTTCTAAATCTATCCAAAGCAGAGCTAAAGATTATTATGGGAAGATGTGTGTGCATGTACATGTGCATAAAAAATTTAAGTCAAATAAACTCCGAGTTTGAGGAGGGGGAAAAAAATTGTACATTTCTCCCTAACAAAGTAAAAACAATAAGATGTTTATACTTGTCTATAGGATTTTATTGCTTTGTTCCAAATTTGTAACATCCCAGAGTACGGAGGACCAATGCACAAGTAAAAACATAATCCTATTAAATTCTTTATGGCAAGTAACTGTAGCATAGTTACCAAATCTCTGATACTGCGATCTTCAATTTTATTTAGCACTTGTTCAGGGAAAAACTGTCCATTTCTATAAGCCAAAAGTTGCGAGAGATCAAATAATGGTACACCTTCTGTAAAAAGCTCAGCTATCACGCAACCTGGAAAATAGCAGATATAATTCCATTAAAAATGAAATGCAAGGTATCATTAGTATAGGTCAAGAATTCAGAGAATTCATAAAACTCAAAATGTGAAACCCAAAGTAAAATGAGTTAATAAACTTTAATTAAAAAAAATTAATATACAACCACAATTGAGCAAGATAGGGAAAATGTTTATTGCCTAATCATCAGTTTCTAAAAGTGTAAAGTCAAAAGAGGCCCACTCAATTTTTCTCCCTCCTAAACAACTTGAATCAAATAAAATTACTTCCTACTTCTATAATTTATAATGAATATGTGTGTATATATACACACATATAGAGATAGATTAAAAGATTAAGACACCAGAAATAGTGTTTGATTTTTTTAAGTATGGCTTCACAGACATTAAATTCACAAGGAACTACTGAGAAGTCATATCTGACAATTCATTTATTCATCATTAACCAAAAAGTTATTAGGTGTCTGCTATACACTAGGCTCTCAGGGTGCATAAAACAGATAAAACCCCTGCCCCCATGTAAGAAGGGAGACACAATTATAACATTAGAAGTGCTAAGAAGTGTGGCTATAAGAGGGAAGGAGACAACCCAATCATTTTGAATTGACATCATCTTCAAACAAGGAATAAAACAGTATCTGCATTCCCAAAAGGACAAAGCAGTTTCCTTCAATCATTATATAACATGCGTTTAACAAGTGTTAAAGAGATCGTTAAATAACCTTAGCTCACAGCCTTTGCATTTGCAGGTCCTTCTGCCTGGAATGCTATTGCCCCAAGTATCCACATGGCGTATAACGCTGCCTCCTTCAGATCTTTAATCAAATGCCATTTTAGCAGTAAGAGCTCTCTTGACTGCCCAGTTTAAAACTGCAGGCCCCTCAACCACAATTACCCCACACTCTCACTTGGCACATTCCCTTTCCCCTTTTCTGACTGTTTTTCCCCACAGCATCAACTGCCAAATTATATATTTTAAATATTTATTTCTTTATTGTCTATATACCCAGGAGAAGGCAAACTCCATGAGGAAGAGATTTTTGTCTATTTTATTCACTGAAAAATCTCCAGCAACTAAGACTCTAATAAACAATAAATTTCTTAAATTAATTTATATTATATAGTGTCAAGTTTTAGAATAAGAGACTTAAAAATAGCTCTTAAAAACATTATAACTGAGGGAACAGAACTGAACAACTGGATCTAACAGACATCAAAGGAACACTCACCCAACAACAGAATACAAAGCCCTCCACAAGTACACACACACACACACACACACACACGGGTCACTCCAGATCAGACCACATGCGAGGCCATAAAACAAGCCTCAGTAAGTTTAAAAGAACGGCAATCATACAAATTGTGTTCTTCAAACCACAACGGAATAAAATAAGAAATCTCTAACAGAAGAAAATTTGAAAAATTCACAAATATGTAGGAATTAAACACACTCCTAAATAACCAATGCATCAAAGGGAAATTAGAAAATACTTCGACATGAATGAAAATAAAAACACAACATACAAAAAGATATGGGATGCATCCAAAGCAGTGTTTAAAGGAATTGTGTAACTATAAACATCCATATTAAAAAAGAGACATTCAAAACAACAACCTAATGCTCACATTAAGAAACAAGAAAAAAGTAAACTGAAATCAAAGCAAACAGAAGGAAGGGAATAATAAAGATTGGGGTCGAGAAACGACATTACTACCAACTGTACAGAAATGAAAAGACTTGTAAGAGAATACGTTGAACAAGTATATGCCAACAAAATAGATAACCTAAATGAAACGGACAGATTCCTAGAAACAGATTACCAAAGCTGACTTAAAAAGAAATAGAAAACCTAAATAAGCTATATAAGTAAAAAGGTTGAATTGATTATGAAAAACTTCCCACAAAGAAAAGCCTAAGCCAAGAGGCCTTAACAGGTGAATTCCATGAAATGTTAAAAGACAACACCCACCCTTCACGAATTCTCCCAAAAAATAGAAAAGGAGGGAGGGAACACCTCCCAATTCATTCTATGATGTCAATATTCCCTTTATACCAAATCAGATAAAGACATCACAAGAAAACCACAGACCAATATCCCTGATGGATGGATTTTTTTAAAAGTAACTATAAAGAGGAAAAATTGGGCAAGACCTTGACCATCAGACACCATTTGCCTGCAGAGGGGATATCGTGAAGACACATCATCACCTAATACTATTCCTTCCTACTGAGAATGAATAATCTGAATCTAATCACAAGGAAGCGACAAACCCAAACTGAACAACATTCTATTAAAAAAACAAAGGGGTGGGGTGGCACACACACACACAGTGCATGTAAAAGCTGGTGGAAACTGAATAAGGTCTCTAGTCTAGTTAACAGTAATGCACCAATGTCAATTCCTGATTTTGATGTGGTACCAGTCATATAACGTCACCCCTGAGGGAGGCAAGGGGAAGGGTTCTTCACCAAGTTTGCAGCTTCCTTTGAGTCTATCATTTAAAAATAAAAAGTGTAAAAGTAAGTTTTAAAAATTTAAGGGGAGCGGTATTCTTCAAAAAATGTCCATGTCATAATGACATAAAAAGGCTATAGAAATGTTATTAGAGTAAAGGAGACTAAAGAGACATGACAACGAAATGCAACACCTGACAGTAGACTGGGTTCTGTCCTGGAGCAAGAAAAATGCTCTAAGGGACATTATTGAGTCAAATACAAAATTAGAATAAAAAATGTAAATTAAAGTACTGTATCAATGTGAAATTTGCTGTAGCTGATAACTGCAACATGCAACTACGTGTTTTATAAGAGACTATCCCTAATCTTAGGAAATACACACTGACGTATTTAGCAATAAAGGGCCATGATGTATGTAACTTATTCAGGAAAAAATCATGGGGGGTGTGGGAGAGGCGTGGGGGAGAGTGCAGAGAAAAGGTACAAATAATAAAGCAATTGGAGCAAAATATTAACAACAGGTGAATCTGAGTAAAGGATACACAGATGTTCTATGTACTATTTTTCTTTGTTCAAGTTTGCAAGATTTTAAAGTTTGTAAGTTTGAAATTATTTTCCAAATAAAAAGTCAGAAAGAAACATAGCTACATATGAATATTTACAAGTAAATGGAGGTTATTATGGACTGAATTGTCCCCCCAGCAAATTCAAATGTTGAAGGCAGTATCTTAGAGTGTGACTGTACTTGGAGACAGGGCCTTTAGGGAGGTAAATGTGGTCATTAGGGTGGGACTAATCCACTATGGCTGGTGTCCTTATAAGAACGGACACCAGGGAAAAGACATGTGAGAACACAAAGAGAAGGTGGCTATCTGCAACCAAGAAGAGTGGCCTCAAGAGAAATCAACCCTGCTGGCATCATGATCTTGAATTTCCAGCCTCCAAAAACAGGGGAAATAAATTTTTGTTTAAGCTCTCCGGCCTGGGGTATTTTGTCAAGGCAGCCTTAGCTAACTAACACAGAGGTGAATAAAGGATTTTTTCCTAGCAACTTTATAATGTAATCCTAGAAGTGTTATTGGGTGGTACTTTGCCTAACTTTGTTCAACTTGCCTCTATCATGACTGAGTCCTTCTTATCAATCAGATATCTGCTCAAATGTTGTTCTCAGAGAGGCCTTATCTGACCATTTTATCTAAAGTAGTCCCCTACCAGCCTTTGTCACAGCACTTATAAGTCCTAGCACTTTGTCACAGCATTTATCACTAGCCAAGATTAACTTTCTTACTTATTTACTTGTTTATTCTCTATATTCCCCACTAGAATACAAGCTCCATAAAGGCAAAAACTTGCCAGTCTTGTTCACAGCTGTATTCCCAACATCTACACAACAGTGTCTCACACGTAATCAAGACTCCAATGTTTATGAAACAAACGAATGAAAAATCTCCAGCAAAAAAACTTTGCCCCTCTATATGACCAGAGACAGGAATATATACACTACTCCCAAACAAGCAGCCAGGAACCATGGATATGCATCCAGATGGGAAAAGTAACATTCAAACCCCAAAGAGCCTACATCAAATCTTAGGAGCCATGGGAGTTGGACAGATCCCGTCCACCTCTTTCAAAGGAGGGCCTAGCTTCAGCCAAAACAACGTAGGGTTCTTTAGTCTAGAAAAACAAATGCTGACTAAGAATTTTGTTGAAGTTTGCATAACTATAATGTGCACAGAAAGGATCAATATAAACTTTTCATCAACCCCTGGAATTTTAAAACTGTAACAAACTTCCAGTTATAAAATAAATAAGTCATGGGGTATAACGTACAGTATGATGACTACAGTTAATAATATTGTATTGTATAACTGAATTGAAAGCTTCTAAGAGAGATTTTAAAAGTTCTCATCACAAGAAAAAATATTTTGTAACTATGTATGATGACAGATGTTAACGGCTTACTGTGATCATTTCACAATATATACAAATATGGAATCATTATGTTGTGCCCCTTGAAACTAACAAAGTGTTCTATGTTGATTATACCTAAAAAAAAAAACTATAAATGATCCCCTGAAACTAGAAAGTGGTCACATGTCTAAGCTAAAGGAGTTCTAGTTACTGAACAGTAAGTTTAAAATGAAAACATGGTTCAAGAAAAATTTAGATAAATTCGCTGATCAAAAAAGTTGGGACTCGGATGGATTACATTTCTAACTCATATCTACAGCATAGAGGCTAACCCTACCTTATCAAAAAACACTCGTATTATCTTGGGATGCACATTAGTGAGCTGAATGGACCAACAGAGGTACAATCCTGTGTAACAATTCTTATTCATTCGCTCCCCCTAGATAAAATACACCTCTTCATTAAGTTACTTTTCCTAAGTCACCTAAAATACAGCTTAATTTATGTTTTCTTTGTATTGGGTTGTCAGAAGTCATGACGGATTATTTCTTTTTCGTTGCAAAAATGCATCATGACTTTTCCGACAACCCAACAGTAAGCCTACAGGTGAGAAAAAGATTAAACCCAACCTTTGCAAAATTTACAAAAAATGGCCCTGCTGCCAGAGTTCATATGGTATTCCTCAGTGTACCATCCATCCTCAGCCCACTGCTCCTCCCAGAAGTTCACAGATAACCTGGACTCATGGCCCAAGCTCACGTGGTCTGTGTATGTGAAATAATGAATATGAATGCATGGTACTTTTTTCCAGGGAAGGAGGCCACTAACTTCATCAAATTCTTTAAGGGGATCCAAAAAAGCTTAAGAATCACTTCTCTACAAACTCTCCCTGGCTACAAACTCATTCCCTTGGCTACAATTACAACCTATATTTTCTGATAATTACCAAATCTGCATCTCCATCCCAAATCTCTATGCACCAAGCCTTTATAACCAACTGCCTGTTGTACATCTTCTCCGGATATCCGCCAGACACATTCAACTCAACATCTCTAATACAGACCTCATCATCTTCCTACCCCACAGCTGTTCTTCCACCTGTCTCTCCTATCTCAGTGACCATCGGCCCAGTTCCCCAGGCACGTGGGATAAGAGGTTATGGGAGAAATGCAGGGGTGTTGACTTTGTCCTCCAAACAATCACTAAGTCCTAACAATTCTACCCACTAATTATCTCTTATGTATGACAGTTGACCCTTGAACAACACAGCACAAGCCCACTTACACACAGATTTTTTGCAATATATTGGACAATGTGGGGGAGATTTTCAACAATTTGAAAAAACTCGCTGACCAATCTTACGATTTTTCTTAATAACATTTTCTTTTCTCTAGCTTACTACAATGTGAGAATACAGTATATAATACATGTAACATACAAAATATGTGTTAATTGACTGTTTATATTATTGGTCAACAGGAGGCTATTAGTAATGAAGTTTTGGGGACTCAAAAGCTATATTTGGATTTTCAACTGCACCAGGGGTCAGCACCCCCAACATCTGCATTGTTCAAGGGTCAACTGTCGGCTTCCTCTCCAACTGTCACAACTTTAAGTCAGTCAGCATCATGTCTTACCAGGACTGTAGCAATTTACTACTATCCAGTTTTCCGGTCTCTCCAGTGTAGCTCCTCAGTAATCCACTCTCCATGCTACTACAATCAAGTGTTCTGTCTAAAACACGTATCTGACAATGTTTCAGAAGACTAGCATGGGCTTGCCAGACCCTTTCTGATCTGGGCCTTGCTTACCTCACACCCTATGTTCTAGGTATACTAAACTACTTCAAGTGCCCTAATAAATCAGGGCATCATGCTCTGGTCTTCTAGTCTTGGTATGAGCAAAACGCTCTGGCTGAAAACAAACTCCCCTTACCATAGCTAGCTCCCAATCCTCTTCCAGGTCTCAGCTTAAATATCATCCTTCCAATATAGAGGCCTTTCCTGATCCTGCCTCTGTACCCACCACCACCATGGAGGTTCATTTATCTACATGTTCCTATAACAGCACCCTACGCTTATCACCACCACAGCAAGCCACAATGCACTGAAATGTCCTTTCTCAATATCATATCTATCTCCATAATAAAGTGTAAGCACTTCAAAAAGAGGGACATAATTATCCCTCTATGTCTCTAGCACTTAAAACAATGGCTGATACATACAGAAGAATTCAGGTATTTCTTAAATGTCTGAATGAATGAACAGCTCTTGCATTTTCCAGGCACTTAAACATGTCCAATGAAAGAATGCTGCATGTATCTGAAATAATGTATGAGGACGTACAAAAAAATTCATTTTTCAACATATGGAAATTTTTTTTAAAAGCTACGTTTCTATGTTCGGGAGTTAAAATATATGCACACACACCCCCTTAGGAAATTTGACAGACCGAAATACCTGCTGAAAAGATGTCCATTGCTCGCTTCAACTCGCCTCTTGTTCTCTGATTGCTATTTAAGTCTACAAGTGGAGTTGAAGGATCTCTCATATATTCTAGCTCAGTGGAAAATAATCCACCATCAACAAAACGTTCAGGAGCAATGTAACAAGTTCTTCTCCGTGAAGTGTCAAAGAAATAGTTGAAATCTGCTGGGTTGTCCTCTGGAAGATAAGTGGGTTTAAAACTGGCAAAATCAGTTAGAAGGACCCAGTTCCAACTGGTGACCATGACATTCTCAGTCTTGATGTCCCCATGACGGACTCCAGATTTGTGTGCTTGGTCCACAGCGGTCAGAATCTGGAAAGCAATCCAGCGCTTCTCAATGTTATTTAAGAATGGACGGGTACTGATGCGATCATAGAGGTTGTCTCGCACATATTGCCTAAAGAGCATGGCTGCTTTCTCTGAGGCTTTTTCTGTAGCTTTCTGGAAAGGTAGACAGTTCTGTGCAGAATGAAGCCTGATTTTCAGTTCCTCCAGCTCTTGTTTATAGCTGGTTAACGGCAACGTGGGATCCTGAATTGCAAATACCTTCACAACCACCAGGCCTTCTCGGTGCTTCGCTCGAGCAACTTTAAAAAACCGAGTACTCCCCAAGCTCTTATCATATTCAAAGTCATGGATGTCTGAGAAATAACTCTCCACAGAGAGGATCTGGGAAGGAGCAATGCCAGCAAGCTGATTTCCCATAATGGCGGCAAGCACCTTCGGGTCAGTAAGTTAGGATACAGCACCTATTTTCTTAAAGAAGGAGAAAAAGGAAAAAGAAACAAGCAATGAAACACAATTCTTTATTTGATCTCTTCCTAAAAGCTAGATTTCTCTTCCACTGAGAGCATTGTACCTACCTTTCTAGGAAGCCTCTAAATTTCGGACATTTATCTAAAAAGATCTTGTTCTTTTATGTTGCCTTTTCTAGGAGTTAAACTGTATTTAAATAGGTCCCTTCAATATAGGTGAAAATGTTAAAATGTGTATTTTTTGATATTTAAATTTTAAAATTACCAAGTCTTTACTATATGTTCAGTATTGTGCTTGGGGCTATGAGAGTCTAAACAGTACTATACAACAGTCTTTGTCCAAGAAGAACTTGTAGTCATGGACATTGGACAGAAACACATTAAAAAGTTAAAACTGATGAAGAATGGCCTAATACAAAGAGGTCACTGAACTCCTCAAAGATCAGGCTGAGATCCAAAACATCAATTATCTCCTGGGCCTTTGCAGCCTAATTCTGGTGCGCCTTCCCACCCAGCTAATAGAAGGCACGAAGTTGTGTGGTACAACGACACGGAAGAAACCCTGGCAGGGATGTTACATAAAGGGACACCAAAATACACACTTGCCAAACACAGCTCAGGGTTCTCCTAGCTCAGATGTTTCAGGAACTAAAAGACACACAAACACACACGGCCATGCGCACATATAAACATTTACCCTAGGACTCTGGAAAGTGGCACAAGTCGGTCACTAGCTCACACTGAGGACATGGTGGGTCACTTCGGGGTCTGAGATGGGAAGGGTGTCAACAGTCGGGTGAGTCTTCTCTCTGAGAGGTCTTCCTTCAAAGGCAGGAGGCGGAACGTTGTGGAGGGGACACAGAAAGTCCCCAATCTCCAGGAAGCCTGGTGGTCCGCGGGGAGAAATGGGCAAGCGCACAGGGCCGCAGCAGACAGATGAAGCCCGGCTGAAGCGACTGCACAGATACCCAGGGAGTTGCCCCCGCCAGCCTCCTATGTGCCCTAAGGGCCACACGCTCCGGGGCCTCGCCTTCCACCCGCGCGGACCTCTGGACCCTCGAGGTCCGCTGTACTCCTCGAGGGCCTCACCACCTGGCGGGGAGGTGGAACCCGGCAGAGAGAGGGAGGCCGCCAGTTCCAGAGAAACACTTTTTCAGCTGCTGCAAACACCGAACTCCCGGGAAAGCCGCCGGCTCTGATTTCACTTCCTGCCGCGGAGCGGAAGTTACGAAGGAGCGAGGCTTGAGGAAGAGCACCAAAACGGCGCTGGTTGCTAGGAGACGGGGAAGGGGCGTGGTGTCGCTCAGGGCGACTGCAGGAAGAAAATAAGATGATTTGACAACATCTGTTCCCCATCCTGCTTTTCCACCTATTCTTCCCTAAACTCTGGGGCTTCTGCTATCCCCCAGAACCTGTTCCGACACCCCTTAACCCTAAGTACACTAGAACATAGTTCTTAAACAGAATTCACAGGCTTATTTAGGAAAGTCAGCATATCCCAAGTTCAATTTTTCAAGAGCTTTATTATGACACAATTTACATACTATAAAAGTACACCTGCTCAAAATACACAAATTAGTTTTTTATATATTAACAGAGTTGTTCAGCCCTCCCTATAATCTAATTGTGGAACATTTAAATGAAACCCTGTAACTATTAGCATTCACTCCCCATTCTCCCCATCCCTCTTCCCCTCCCAACCCTAAGTAACCTCTAATCTATATTCTGTTCCTATAGACTTGTCTATTCTGGACATTTCATATATGTGATATACAATATGTGGTTTTTGTCACTGACTTCTTTCATTTACATTATCCCTGTTGTAGCTTGTATCAGTACTTCAGTAGAGATGTGATAAATCTGTCTCAATTGAGATTACTCCTGCATTTTCTCCACATCTATTTTTCCCCACCATTACATTTTGTGAAATAACTCATGAAATATTTTTCAATGCCTGGTTTTCTTTTTCTTTCTTCTATTTTTAAATAGCAATAATGTCTGCTCATGGAGGCTTTAAATAAATTTCACATAGTCCTTTTCAGAGTAAATTAACAAATAAAATTTGCTTGCCACTGGTGGAGTATAAAGAAGAAAAAAATAGCAAACACTTTCTATCCTCTGGCCAATTGCCTCTCGGCTGCATTGTATCAGTGATAACTAACTACCCATTTAAAGAAAAATAAATGTTTCTGTAAAGCAGTTGTACTGTAGGAACTATATTTTCTTGCCCCACTCCACCCCTTGAATATCAGTGAGGCAAGTGGAAATTATGTGTTTTACTCCCAGGTCAAGACAGTTAAGAGGTGAATGACATTATTAACTCCCTCTTTCCCTTCAGCCTGGATGCAGGTGACTTCAAGGCCTTAGGTAATGCCAGAGCCACAAGATGGTAGGAGTTTGTGTCCCCGAAACACACAGCTTGGAGAAAAATCACCCGTTAAACAGGAATACCCACATAGGACTTTTACATAAGCAAAAGTAAAGTCCTATGTGTTATGCTAGTGAAATGTCGATATTTATTTGCTACAATAGTTAGCCTTACCTTAACAAATACATTCATCTTCCTGATCTCTGTTTATTCCCTGCCTCTCCTGGGCTGCTTACCTCATCAGTACACTTCCAATCCTGTGAGGTGTCCACGTGGAGACTTTGCAACCGCTGCATCCTAAAAAAAGGAGGAAAGAGAACCTCTAATGTAAACACCACCCTCCAGTTAATAATAAATACTTTCCCTTTTTGTAGAAGATTGTCAGCTAACAGATATAAAAGGAATTATAAGAAATTACAATTTGTAACCTGCAGTATAATAATTGGTTCCCACAAAAAGTATCAATGGATGATAAGATCATTGGGCGAAAGGTTGTGGGGTAACAAGATAGACTCGTGGTGCCCAAGGAAGACCTACAGATTATTTCCACATTAAAAAAAAAGAAAAAATGAATCTTTTATATAGAAAATTCTGGAAGTAAGCCCTTTATCCAAGTGGTCAAACTTAACATTATTAACAGTAGGACACAGGTATTATGAGGCTCCTGATATGATGTAGTGGGAAATACAAAATATCACCCATGAAGCATTCTTACCCAAAATGTGTAATCTGAATCTATTCAAGCATCTAGACCTCACTGTCCAATATGAGAGCGACTAGCCACATTTGAGCACTTGAAATGTAGCTACTCCAAATTTTTTACTCTATAAGTGTAAAAAACACACAGGGTTTTAACATTTTAATAGAAAAAAAATTTTTTTAAGTCTAATATCTTTTTAATATTGATTATACATTGAAATCATATTTTAGATATATTGGGTTAACAAATATCTTTAAATTTAAGCTGTTTCTTTTTATTTTTTAAAAATATGGCTATTAGATCACTTTAAATTACATATGTGGCTCATGCTATATTTTTCATTAGATAGCTCTGCTCTACTTCTAACTTCTAGCTTACAACAAATAAAAGAGATAGAGGAATAATTTAAATAATACCATCAGAAAACAATGTGACAAATCCAGATGATGGAACAAATCCAGATAATTGACTTTTAAAAGTCAGTACCATAAAAAAACAAACAGGGAGATTTCTCTATACTAAAAGACTCCAAAGAGACTTAACATTCAAATATAATGTGTGAACCTCAACCTGATCCAAGATTAGAAACAGCTACAAAATCTTATGTGTCATTGGGGGAATTTGAATATGGACTAAAGATTTCAGAGAGAAAGAAATGAAAAAATAATGTATTGCTATTTATTTCATCCTCCTATCACTTCTCAGAGTCTTGTTTAAAAACACATAAGCTGCCTGACCGACGGCTCTTTCACCATTACACACTAAGGGATTGGTAGACAAAGAGTAGATAGAGCTTGACTCCAGTTACCTGTGAAGGTTTAATCTTGGGTGAGACTTTGTTCTTGAATAAATGAAAATGCAAGAGCTAAAGAAAATTTTTAAAAGAAGACGAGAGTTGTCTAAAACATCAAATAATTTTAATGGTAATAAGTGCTATGAGGAAAAAGTACAAGGCCTGTGAGAATATAGCATGGAATTGGGGGGGCAAGTCCTTCCTAATGAGTTGGCATTTAATCTGGGACTTGAAAGATGAGGAGATTTGAGCTACATAAAGAGTAAGCAAGGAGTGTCTTAAGCAGAAGAAAAGAGTAAATGCGAAGGCTTAGCAGAAGTTTGACAGGTTAGGAATCAAGAGAAGGCCAGCGTGGGGGACCTGAGAGGGTGTGTGAGTGATGCCAGCTTCAGTAGGGGAGGTGGGTAAACAGAAGCCACTTATCAAAGCCATTCCTCTACTCTGCCACTGTTTTCCTTCTATTCCTCCACCAATTCTCCTCCACAAACAATTTGAAGCGACTTTACAAAATTGAAAAAGGAAACAATAAACAGCCATTAAGAAGAACAGAGAAATAGTACTTGGAATTAGTGAATTAAACTTCAGATGAATTCTCAATTTAGCTGTGAAATTGTGGCAACTAATCCCAAAATGTAAATTTGTGGTTTACATAGTTCCCATTGTCCAGTAAAGAAAAATAAACTATAATTAATATGGAAACAAAACTTTCCCCTAGACCAACTTCAAGGTGGGGTTTTTCCTTTGACTTGTTACAGAAAAGACATTGGTTAACGTGTTAAGTAAGCACCATGAACAAACTTTTTCTATAGAGTTAGGTAAATGGTTCAGAAAATAAGGTGCCTATCACTTGGGACCGAGCCAATAATGTGCTTATAATACATTCTGTTTTTCTAGGTACTTGATCAAAACTCCTTCTCTTGGTGACTTTTTCCAGTTCTGTGGCTTTAAATATCATCAATATGCTGATAATGCTAATTTTTTTCTCTCAAATTCTTACAAAGTCCCTGGGCTCATGTATGCAATAGCTATTCAACTTTTACACTTGGGCATGTAATAATTTTAAAAGCTACCACTTGTATAGGGCTTAAAATGTGCGAGATATTTACTCATTTAAACTGCCCATTAATTCAATGAAGTAGATACCTTTACATTCCTACTTTTTATATGATAAAATGGAGGCACAGAGAGGTAAATAACTTACCAAAGATCACATTCCTTGTAAGTAAAAAGTAGTAATGAGAACCACAAAGACAATGATGTGTTAAACAAGAATATATGCGCCAGTTTTGAGTAGAGGAAAATATTTGACCAGTTCAATTTTATTAGTGGTCTGCTCGTTAGTGATGTGCGTGTGTGTGCGTGTGTGTATGTGTGATTGTTGCTTTCATGTTCAATATTGTAACTTTGGGTCTTATATAATAAATACATAGGAAATGAAAATTCTCTATAGTAACTTTATCATATAATTGTTTGGATTAAATGAGATAATACTAACATATATTAGGATTTCAAAACATATTAAATGTTCAAATATGTGTGTACTCATTTGAAAGACTGTACCAATGTTAACAGAGATTATCTCTCATTGATTTATATTTTTCAAAGTTAAAACTTTAAATGCTAATTCTCTATATGTATTACTCCTTTTCCTTATTCACAGTTACTACATTTTATTGTAGAAAAATGAGGAAATATACTCATAAGAGGGAGGAAGATGCATAATTCCATCAATATTTAGTATGTATCTATTCTTCAATATTGTTTTGAATGCCTATTTATTCATATTTATTTTTCACAAAAATGGGATCATACTGTCCATTCTGATTGACCAATGAAAAATCCACAGCTTTGAAACCTGAGATGTATATGTATACAGGCTATAGTCGGATGGATGAGCTTATGAACATCCAGATACCCTATATATCGATACATTCTATTAGTCAATATTTTCATGAGTATTTGACACCAAAATAAGTTGTTGGTTTTGCAGTAACTTCATACACTGCACGCTCATTCAACACCCAGTTCCAATCAACTACCTATACTAGTTCCAACTCCCTTGCCTGCGTCTACTATAGTGGCTATGAAAATTCAATAGTTTTTTAGATTCCAAATATAAGTGATTATCACACAGTATTTGTCTATTTCTGTCTGATTTATTTCACGTAGCACAATGCCCTCAAAATCCATCTATGTTGTCACAAATGGTAGCTTCCCTTCTTTTTAATGGTTGAATAATATTCCATTGTGTATATATGCCAATCTTCTTTGTCCATTCACCTGTTGATGGACACACACTGACACAGACACACATAGACACACACTTGGGATATTTTGCCCAATGAGATATAAAGAGAAATCTGCTAGTGCCCCCTTTTTCCCTTTGACCTTTTTCCAGCCTTTATTACAGATGTGATATTCATAGCTGTTGTAGCCATAATGTGACCACAATTCAAGAGGCATAAAGAAAAGGTAAAGAGAATCACAGAAATGCTGGCCCAGATCATGGTCAAGCCTCTGAACCATGTCAATAGCCTCAATCTCTAAATTTCTTACTAATGAGAAAAATAAGCATTAGGTTAAGCCACTGTTGGTTGGATTTTCTATTACTTGTAACCAAAGATTTTCCCTAGCTGATAAAGCACTGTAAAAAGTTAACTAATTTATCTTGCTCTAGAACTTTAAAGTCATTTAATTCCAGGGGACATCATTGTTCAGAGTTTGCAATTATACTGGAGATGACTTTTATATTACAGTCTGACCTTTACAGTTCTCTCGTTCATAGCAGGTGGGTATGCCCATGTGGCTTGAAAAATAAAACTAAACCTATGGCCTTTAGTTCATGTGTTTCTAACAGCTGAATGTGGTTTGCTTGTAGGAATGAAAATTCCCCTGAAATGTTAATTGATTCAGTTTGACAGTGCTTGCCATATCATAAATCAATATCATGATGTTTTGTGAACTAGCGAGAAGGATGGTGGAATAAGGAAGGATTTGGTAGTTATGGGATAGGTATGGTTGTTGTGATTATTTTGGTTTTTTGTTGTTGTTTTTAATAAAACTCAGGAAGACTGAGATTCCTTTCTTTTTAGAATGCCTGTGCATTGTGGGGAAGGACACGGCAACAGCAGTGTTATGGTCTAATCTTAATCCTAATCAAGTAATATTAGACTCTATTATTTATTTATATACATATTATACATATTTAACCTACATGCTTTGAGGTAATTTAGAAATTACCTCAAAACATACTGGCTTAAAATTTTAAAAATGTACTGTCTCTCATGGTTTCTGTGAATCTGGAAGTCCTCAGCTGAAGACTTGAAGGCTGGAGGTTGAAATCACCTGAAAGCTCTTTTACCCACCTGTCTGGGGGTGGTGCTGCCTGGGATGGAGGCCTAGCTGGGGTTGTCAGCGGCAGTACTCACACAGAGCCTCTCCATGTGGACTGGGCTTCCTTACAACGTGGTGGATAGGTTCCAAGAGCAGACATCCGGACAGATAGAGCAAGGGGAAACTGTGCTGCCTTTTATAATCTAGCCTCGGTGACATAATGTCACATCTGCCACCTCATATTGGGTGAGACAATTACAAAGGTCCGCCCAGGTTCAAGGGAAAGAAACATAGATCCCCTTCTTCTGCCAATACACCTCTCAAAGGAGGCACGTCAAGGTCACATTATAAGAAGAGCAAGCGGAATGGAAAATCTATATACTATATATATATTTATACTCTTTTTTCTTATTCATGTATATATGCAAGCATCTTTGGAAAACACAATCTGCCATATTGTACTATTAGCCCATCTCTTTAATGAACACCCATGCTATACATACAAGTGTTTTGATAATATTGACAACATCTACAGATATTTTTTATTGTCACAATTGGGGGGGCGAGGGGAAGAGGTTGCTACTGGCATCTGGTGGTTAGAGGCCAGGGATGCTGCTAAACATTCTACAATGGAACACACACACACACACACACACACACACACACACACACACACACACTCACACAAAAAGAAGGAGCCTCAATAGAGGTTAAGAAATTCTGTCTTAGAGTATTAATAATCTGCCAGTATTTAGAATAATTAGACAGGGGGTAGAGGGACCTATAGAAAACATCAAAATTCTAAAAGTCTTCCAACTGAAAGATTCTATTTAATACTTAGTATTACATACTATTTATGGTGTACAAATAGCAAAGGTCATTACTTAGGTAAATTTTGATTCTAAATATGATATGTGGAACATCAACTCTCAGAGAACACAAATAAATGAAAATATATCCCCTGTTCATGGATCAGAAGAATGAATGCTATTAAAATGTCCATACTAAAGCTATCTATAAATTCAATGCAATCCCTATCAAAATTCCAATGGCATTTTTTACACAAATACCAAAAAGCACAAGCAACGAAAGCAAAAATTAGTAAGTTGGACTATGTCAAACTAAAAAATTTCTGGACAGCAAAAAATAATATCAACAAACTGAAATGACAATTTACAGAATGGGAGAGAATATTTGCAAATTATATATCTGATAAGGGGTTACTATCTAAAATATACAAAGAAATAATACAATTCAATAGCAAAAAACCCCAGACAATCTAATTATAAACGGGCAAAGGAACTGAATAGACATTTTTCCAAACAAGACATACTAATGGCCAATAGGTACATGAAAAGATGCTCAACATCACTAATCAACAGGGAAATGCAAATCAAAACCACAAGGAGTTATCACCTCCCACCTGTCAGATGGCGATCAAGAAAAAGACAAGAGTTAAGTGTTGGTGAGGATGTGTAAAAAATGGAACCCTTTTACACTGTTGGTGGTAATGTAAATTTGTTTTAAATCAGTATGGAGGCTGATTTAAAAAAAAGGAACTACCATATTATCCAGCAATTCTACTTCTGGGTATATATCCAAAGGGAATGATATAAAATCTCTAAGATATATATGCACTCCCATATTCATTGCAGTATTATTCACATTAGCCCAGATATGAAAACAATGTAAGTGTCCATGAACACATGAATGGATAAAGACGATAGGGCATATATACACAATGGAATGTTCAGAGAAGGAAATCCTGCCTTTTATAACAATATGGATTGTTCTTGAAGGCATTGTGCTAAGGGAAATATGTCAGACAGAGAAAGACAAATACTGTGTGATATCACTTATATTTGGAATCTAAAAAAGCTGAACTCATAAAATAAAAAAATTAAAAAAAAAAAGAGTAGTGTTACCAAGGGCTGGGAGGTGGGGAAAATGGGCAGATTTTCATCAAAGGGTATAAACTTTTGCTTATAAGATGAATATGTGTTGGCAATCTAATTACAGTACAGCAAGGTGATTATAGTTAACAATACTGTATTATATACTTGAAAGTTGGTAAGAGAGTAGATCTTGAATAGTCTCACCACAAAAGAGAAATGATAATTACATAAAGTGATGGAGGTGTTGGCTAATACTATGGAGGTAATCACTTCACAATATATGTATTAATATATCAAGTCAACATGTTGTAAATCTTAAACTACACAATGTTGCATGTCAAATATATTTCAATGAAGCAGAAAAAGAAAAAGAAAACCTTCAGTGAACAAAATGAGTGTATTAAATGTATATTCTATGATTTTTACCTATCTTACATCTCAACACTTCAAGGGCATTTTCGTCGTGGATGTTTTATACCCTTTGCATGGGTAATTTGTTTGTATACTACTTGGAAGAATATTTGTCTTAAAAATTGTTTTCTTGTTAGCTTTTAACTATCTTCTCCCTTATCCTGAAATCGAAGCTCAGAGGAAATCAATAATTTTAATGTAGGGCATGAAGAGATTTAATTCCCTTAAGAACCCTTGGACAACTCTTATCTTTTATTAAATATTATACATGTCATGTAAGCCTGTCTTTGCTGCTTCTCCTTTTTCATATTGGTCATTCACTAAGCACAAAAAGACATCTAATTTTTAAGAGCCAGCTCTTCAATAAAGATGAAACTGGCAGGTTTCCCCTTCTTTTTCACAGTATGCCCCACTGGCTACACACAAAGCAATTACAACTCACCAGTCAGCTTTTTCTCATGTGATAGCATCAGCAATTTTGCTCAGGGCTTCTTTTTTGATAAACAATAGCAGAAATAATGGCCCAATTCACTTAAAAAAAAAAAAACACCCAATTTTTTTTCTTTCGCCAATCTATTTGCTTTCTCCAAAACAACCCAATATTAACCAAAGTCCTTCTTAATCAAACCAAGATTATCTAATTATGCATTTTAATACTATGATGATTTTTAACAATATCAAGATGAAAGAGATTTATTGGAAAAATATTTAAAACTGAGGATTTGTGTGAGCTCAGAAGAAAACAAATCCTGATCTGTTTGAACTTCCCATGTTTTAAATTTATTTCCAAGTTCTTTATCTATCATCCCAGGAGAGTCTATTTTGTTTTTCAGTGCTCATCCTAACACAATTTGACGTATCCTCAAGCCTTTAAATGTAATTTGAAGGAAGATGCGTGAAATATCCTTTTACTTCAGGGAACAGAGCAGCCATGTTGATTTCAACACCAAGAACAATGAACTCTTAACTCATTTCTTGGAGTGCATTTCTGAACTTCTGTGGGGTTCATTTTATTCTTCCCCCCACCAAAGGAAATAATCATCTCTCTTTACATTAAAGAAGACAAGATAAAAGACCTCTTAACATTTTATCATATTTAAGATAAAATAGTAACAATAAATAGTTATGCAATAGAAAATTGCTTTTCATACTGGGGCTGGGGAGAGGGCGAAAAGCTCTTTATGAACATAATTCCACTAGAGGGCGGTGCATCCCAATGCAGGGTCACGGGCAATGTCCCTGGAAGTTGAATCAGGATTGTGTAGCAAACATGGAAAATGTTTGTGATATAACATTAAATGAGAAAAATCAGAATTTAAATACCCTGTAAAAGTTATGTATGTTTATGGGCAAGAATCGTGTAGCAGTTAAGAAGTTAATCTTGGTCTTAGTCAGATCCTAGATTCATCCCTGTCTTCACCACTTACTGGCCATGTGTCCTTGGACGAGTCGCTTAAAAATGAGCCTTAGTTTCTTCATCTATAAAATGGAGACAATTACAGATACCACACAGGGCTGTTGTGAGCATTAAAAGGTGTAAAATGGTGCCAAACATATAATACCGCCCAACAAAAAATAGCAGGATGATAATGATAATGAAAAAAATATATATATACTAAAAAGGAGCATAGGAATAAATCATTATAGTTATTGGACTGAGTTGTTTATAGGTTTATTGGTTCATTTGATCTTATTGAAATTGACATTGGAGAGTTTATGGTGGAATATATTTTTAAATGACTTTAAATGAAATTATTCTTTTTGAAAAGTATTCTGTTTTTTTCTACTACCCTATCTTCAACAATTTTAAACTTCAGAAAAAAATTTTTCATGTTGCTAAGAAATGTTATTTTTGTCATTTTAATGTCTAGAATATCATTATCACATTTTTGATATTTATTTTCATTTCCTAACTGAATGTTCTATCAATATCCCAAGGAAAAAAATGGAATATATAAATAATTTATTTTTTATTACTTTTAAATATTATTCTTCATGAGCTATGCAGCCTCAGGGATTGCATAGTATGTTTCTCTTAGAACTCTCAGTGTAAAAAAACATATCTGATAAAAAATAGAAATATTTAATAGATTGTCATACATGCCAATTACGCATTACAAAATGATTCTTTACATGAGTTTCAGTAATCATTTAGAAGTTCATTTACAAAGTAGTCATATATTACAGAGGCAAATATGGAAGAGTAACTTAAGGTTAAAATAGTCCATCACTGACAATGAAAGTTCATTTCGAAATAAAGATTTAATGCCTCTGAAATTATAGTGTGAGTCAAACTGGAAATATTTAATTTATGAAACTTTGATTTATATATTGTTCATTCTGTTCATAGTCTTTTAAAAGTAGCTGACTCACCACCACCCATCATATGGAAAAGATCAAATAAAAGCCTTTCCCAGGCAATAGCTGCCATCTTAGGCATTTGCCCAGGCTATTACCATCATTCCTACATCATGACCATCACCAGTGTCACTAAGATGACCACCATCTCCACCATCACCAACATCACCACCATCACCATTACTTAGTCTGCCTTGATTAACCCATTGTACACATTTTTTCATCTCCCTACTTGTTTGATCCCACCTGGCCAGTTTAATAGAGAAGAAGGAAATTGATTAGGGATTTCCTATACCTTGCTGTATTCTAACCTCAGGTATAAATGACAATATATTCTTATGAAACTAAGAATGGCTGATAATCACCTCCATATCTAAACCAGGATAGACTCTTGGAGCATCAGGCTCATGATGACCACCACTAGGAAATATGATCAGACCAGGAAGCTGAGGAGCTGTCCTCCAACCTACTTGCCCATCGCAAATGTGCTCTGCTGGATCTCAAGGCATGATCTCATCACCAGGGTGTACTCCAGAAAATAAGGGCCTCCATAAGAATCAAGGAAAATAAGGAACTTGATATATACAAAATATGACAGCAGCTTCAACTTAATTACCCTCTGACCCTTGCCCTGCCCTCTTAGTGACTCTGACCTACATAAAGCTGGACCTTCAGAGCACCAGCCATCCTGACCAGTTTAGCAAAAATAATACTTTGCTGAATTATAGGATTCTGCCAATATTCTGGATCCAAAAGTTAACTGCATACAGTGGTTCCTAAACCTGCCTGATAATAAGAACCACCTAAGGAAGGCTAATTTTTTGTTTCTATAAAACAAGTTCTAGAGGCTTGGGATTCTATAATTTAAAAATTCCTCCTGGTGATTCTGATGCTTTTCTATGCTTGAGCACCACAGGACATAGATGACAGTCTCATCTCCTCACCAATTCTCCTTGATCTGAGTATTCTTTGATGACAACAGTACTACTATGGGACCAGACCAGGAAATAAGTCTTTAAGAGACTAAGATGGAAACCTTGGTTTCTCCCTGCCCAGCTCTAGCCAACAAGATGCAATAGCTCTTGTCAGAGCTCCAGAGCTATGCAAAGGGTGCTTATGGATCAAGGGCTTCAAAGGCCTCTAATCTAGTAGGATTTGCTCTGTTTCATAGCCTGAAAGACTCTCATCCAGGAACTACCCTAGATGACTCCATTTAAAACCTTAACATAATCACCAAAGACTTTGGGAGTTAGGAATAGGCCAAGGCGCTGTGAGGATCTGATATATCCTTTCCCAGTTCTAAATCTAAATGGGGACATTCTGGCAATGGACTTCATTTCAAACTGTCCCCCTCATACAGGGACGCTCTTGTGACTACTTGTGACTATTCTCAAAAAGAATGGATATGTCCCCTCTCCATCACTGTCCTCCTCCATCATATATATCAGCTACTGCCTCTTTGATCATCAAGGAAAATATCCCTCTCCATGGAAGAGCCAACCACGCAACCTCTGACTCTAGTAGCTTCTTTATATTTTTATTTTGTACGATGTTATTCAAAGAGCTCAAAAAATTTCATCCTCCTTCTTTTTCCCCACCCTTTATAAACTGTTTACCTAATAGTGCACAAAATTTGGGCTCAGAGTTCCTCTATTTCTATAGCTGCTGAGACAGCACTCTTAGACTTAAAGGCTAATCTAGTTTCAATGACATTTGGATACAATTTATAGCAACCTCTACTACCCAGAACCTTACCTTCCACAGCAAGTAGGAGCCAGTCTATACCAAGGTTAGATACCTACAGCTCAAGAACTGAATGCCAAAGAACATGTCAACAGGCACACAGAAACTCAAAGTGGTAGCTTCCACTGACTCCCCTCCCATTGCTAATTCTCCCACCTATGCCAGAGACCAGAGAACCTCTGCTAGGAAGACTTCTGGATAACAGAAAGGGTCTGCCCCATCACCTGTGTTCCAGCACCCTTCTTCCATGTACCTCCACTAAAATTTCACTATTCTCTTCTGACCACAAATATAAAGATCCTATTCTCTGTTTCATGCCCCAGTGACAAGCCCCAGTGAACCAAGACTGAGATGTAGTGGGCTCCCGAGGACCGCAAAGCTTGATCCAATGTTTGGTTCACCAGGAAGGGAGTGGCTGAAAGAACACTCATGGAGTCCTGCCTTTCACCTTGGAAACAGAATGTAATGGATTATGTACAGCCAAATGATCAGAGGAAATCAAAGGAAAGCTATCCTGCGCTGTCCCTTTAAATGAGTCTGACGTACCTGTGCATTGCCCCACAGACAGCAAAGGAAAGCACACAACTGGCAACAGCATATCTCAAGATTTGCCCATAATGTCCATTCACATACCTGCTCATGACGTTTACTTAGATCCTCCTCTTTCGTTTTGTGTTCTCATTCAACTATTACATTCAGTACCACACCATGCCCTTCCATTGCCCCAACCACCCACAAACACACACACCACTTGCCTTTATCTGTTAGGACATAGGGACTTAAACAAGCTGGACTGGCCTTGCTCTCCCTTCCTAAGCTGTTCCATTGCGGGTAGGAAATTGAGAATACAGAATTTTAAGACGATACTTAGCGTGTGCGCAGTTCTTCCTGTCCAGTTTAACCTTAGATTCAGGGTGGCTTTGTGCTATGTCTGACTATGGATTCCAGGAAAGACCTAACCCACAAAGAAGCTAATTTCCTTATATCCAGGAAGGCTAAGCTCACTTACAGCAGCAATTAATATCCATCTGTGTTCTTCTATTAATGTGTATCCAGTGCGTAGGTAAGGACTTTGGCAGGGTGACAGAGGATACTCTTTGTCTAGGGACAAAAATAATTTATTAAGAAGATGTGAGGGGAAACAGACAGGTGTTCCTTGAATTAATGATGAGAAAGCTGCCTGGGGTGGGGGGAGTGGTTATTAGTAGTATTTTGAATCTGCTGGTTTGGATGGTGTCTGATTTTTCAGAGGATGACCTTTGAATTCAGCGGCAAATCCTGAAGCAGAAGGTAACCTTACAGGAAGCTTTCAAAGACTTCTGAGCTTCTTGCCTGGGTTTAATTATCTCTCCCTGGTTGTGAACTTTGGCAAAATTACAGAAGTGCTACTTCCCTGCCAGTAAGCTGGCCATTCCTGTAGAGAATGATAAATCATTCTTGATCTGGCTAGAAATTTTATCACGCTTTGCAGTCATTGATCCATGGAAAGCAAATTAATAGCACAAGTAGGAAGCCAAGGCATATGATGTGGGTTATTTTCCAACAGAGCCGCTGCTCTTGTATGCAATTGGTAATAGATATCAGTACTGGACATCCTTTCAGCATTTAAATCTGACACATTAATCCAGTAGCTGGGACATCAAGCCACTCTCCCTTTTGGGTGACCCTCTACATTGGATCATCACAGTTTAGTCACTTTCTCCTGAAATCCCTCATTAAGCCCTTAAATAGGATGATATAATTTTATATCTAACCTACTAAACACAATTTCCATATGACACATTTCACATAATACATATGTCATGTATTTTACTGCCTGAATATGGCTCAATGGAAATGAGACATTTTTTTAAAGCAAGGTTTTAAAAGTTTGGGACATATTAGCAATGAATGTACTGAGGATGAGAGTACCCACATGAACTAGAATAAAAGGGAAAAAAAGAACCAGAAAACCGGACTTATGAGATGG
>NW_017732168.1:384588-392019 GCF_001890085.2 Hipposideros armiger
TGGGCAGCTACAAGAGAAATCATAATGTTTCTACAACAAATAATCACACAGGATAAAAAAGAGATGAAGAGGAAACCTGTAAATTAAGAGACTCTAAACTCAAATCTTAAAAAAAAAAAAACCAAAAAAACAGGCAAAGGTAAATTACAGAGTTTAGTTCAGAGCTTAGCACACTTGGGTTAGGAAACTGTACAGAAAAATAAAAGGAAGCAAATATCATAATGTCAAGATAATGCTTACTTTTGAGGCAAGGATGAGTTGAGCCTGGGACAGGACATATGTAGGAAAATCTGTCTTTTGACATGAATGGTGATTTCAAGGATGTCTGCCTTATAATCATTCATTAAGCTCTATGGACCATTGGTTAAAGACAATTAGTATTGAAAGATAACAAGATAATGAGGAGAAAAAATAATAATACTTAAATTTGCCTTAAGTAGAACTTCAAGAAATCTGTAATTTGCATGATTTTTATCAAAATTGTTGAGAGCACATCAAGTAACTAGGAAAACAGTTTTAAAAGGAGGGACTATAGTGGCAATTATATTCCATTTGGCTGGAATGTAATTTAATTTGCTGGATGTAAACACCATGCATATCTGCCCTGTGGTATTTACCAAGAGAAGTCTGAAACCTTGTCTCCTATCATGTCATTAAGAAGCAAAACATAAAAAGATAAACATAGACTGTTGATAATCTGCAAAAATGCAAGACTTCCAAACACCAGGTCATGAACTCTTTTTTATGCCACTGATAATATTAAATTTCATTTCCACATTTTCATTTATTCTTGGCCCCAAAAGCCGGGCACAATAAAATATGCCATACCCTAATTTATTAGTTGACAAATCACACTTATTACAGAGTTAAAACTAAATTAAACAGCATGCATTCATTGTTAATTAGGGAATAGTCATTTATTATCTTCATATATTAAGGAGTGTGTTTAGAATGAACTTTGTAATACAATAGTTATATATTGTTGCTTCAGTTCAATTATAATATACTATAATATGATAAAAATAAATCTCAAAAGGATTTTCAAGATTATATAGTTCTGTGAAAGGGGTTCCAGAATTTCTTTTATAAAGGCGGACATAGGAGGAATCTGGCAAATGCTGGCCTATAGGAGAATAACTCCCCTTTTTAGCTTGTGCATAAGATCCTTCTTAATCGGACCCCACTTTCTACTCCAGCTGTTTTATCCCCACAAACTTCTTGGGCACTAAAACTTCTGTGACACTAAATGTCATACTATTTTCCAGATCCACCCAATCTTCCCACAACTCTATCCTGTGCATACTCGTATTCTCTTTCCTACCACTTTTCTCTAATTCTAATGACAAATTCTTATTCATACTCGTATATTGGGTCCCTGGGCAACTGTGTGCTTTATAAGCTTTTCCTGATTTTGCTCAACTGAGTTAGTTATAGTCTCTCTCCTCTGTTTCCTCAACCTGTATCTTGATTTCTGTTATTGCAAATATAGTACTATGTTGTAGTTTATCATTTTGAACATCTGTCTCCATGTAGGGTTGCCCAGTTCAACTTAAATTTCAGATAAAAAACAAATAATGTTTTAGTAGAAGTATGTCCCATGTAGTATTTGGGACATACTTCTACTAAAAGTTTTATTTGTTATTCATCTGAAATTCAAATTCAATTGGGCTCCTATATTTGTATTTGTTAAATCCGGCAACGCTGGTCTCTACCATAAAGATTATAAGCAACTTGAGAGGAGGAATAATTATTCTTCTTGATGTCCTCATAATGCTTGGTATAGCTCCATAGTTTTCAGTAAATGTCCCTTGAATAAATGAATGGTTGAAGTGAGACACTTATGAGAGCACTTTGTGAAATCTACACAGCTATTTATTCAGGAAATACTTTTCCAGCACTTACAGTGTTCCATACACTGTTCTAACAGCAGCAATAAAGCACTTTTAAATATGCACCAACCATCTAATATTGCAGCTTTTAAATAATGTCTCCCAGGCTTTCGACTAATGGATTTTCAGGAAGTTAAATGGTTTTGTGTAATCCTTGATCCATACTATTTAATTGTCCTGATTGACTAAGGACCAAACAAACAGGTTCATGTGGCGTTTACATTTAGTGGAGATGGACAGATATTAAGAAAGTAAACAAATACATAAATAAGATCCTTTCAGACAGTAATAAAAGTGTTATGAACACAACCAAACCGGATAAAGTGATGAAGAGCAATTAAAGGTTTCTCTGAGGAGGTGACATTTGAGATGAGAAGGAGCCAGCCAGTCTGTGACAATCTGGAGAGCTTCATAGCAAGTTAACTCTAGTGAGGAGGAACAACTAGTGTGAGAAACAGAAAAAATGCCCCAAACTTCAAATCAAAATAGTGCTAGAGCTTCAAAAGAAGATAATTGCATGTGAAAGCATGTTCACCATCATTAGCATTCAGGCAAATGCAAATTAAGGCCACAATAAAATTATCATTACAATTACACTAGAGTAACAAAAATTTAAAAACCTGACAACACCAAATGCTGGTAAAAGACTAAAAACCTCATACACAGATGGTGGGAATGCAAAATGGTACAACCACTTTGAAAAACAGTATGGCAGTTTTCTTATAAAGTTAAACCTGTATTTATCATACAATTATGTGTATGTATGTATACCAGGGGGGAAAAAAAATACATGTCCACACGACTGCACACAAATGTTCATATTAGCTTTATTTATAGTAGCAAAACACTGGAAACAGCCCAGATCTCCAAGAACAGGTAAATGGGTCAACTAATTGTGGTATATTTGGGTGATGGAATATTGGGTTGTCGGGAAAGTCATGACGTATTTTTCTATGTTTTTCAATGCAAAAATGCATCATGAGTTTCCCGAAGACCCAATACATCTCAGCAATCAAAGGCACAAAATACTGATAACACAATTACACAGATAAATCTCAGACATTATGCTGAACCAAATGAGCTAGACACCAAAGAGTAGATACTATATGATTCCATTTATATGAAACTCTGGAGCAGGCCACACTAATGCATAGTGACAGAAAGCAGATCAGTAGCTGCCTGGGGGCAGAAGTGATGGTAGGATAAGGGAAATCAGTGTAAAAAACCATAAGGAAACTTTTTGAAGCGATGGTCATGTTCTCTATTGTGATTATAGTGGTGCTTATAGTGGTGTATATATATTGGTCAAAATCCATCAAACTTACATTTAATATGGGTGCATTTTATTATATGTTAATTATAGTTCAATAAAGTTGATATTTGTAAAACTGCTAGAAGAAACTATGTGTTATAAGTGTTAAAAGAATTCAGGATTCCTGAGGCCATATTGTAGTCACCAATTTGTATTGTCTCGTCCCTTCCCCTTCTCCTTCATCCCCACCCCCTTCCCAACTAGTAACCCTCAGTTTTTCCTCTGTGTCTCTGAGATTATTTCTGTTTACATTTCTTATTTATTCAGTTTTTTAGATAATCAATAATGTTGTAAATATTTTTTAGGGGGCCATTTGGACTCATGTCTTGTTAGGGAGACCACTTCATAGACGGTGTAGAGGCCTGACCACCGCACTGTATGTTTGAAGCTGATGTTGAATAATATTGTATGTCAACTATAATTATATATACATATAGTCACGGGATGTGGAGTAGAGTGTGGGAGTGGAGTCAATGGAATTATAATAGATAAGTATGATATTGGGGGTGGGAGGGCAGNGACATATTAGCAATGAATGTACTGAGGATGAGAGTACCCACATGAACTAGAATAAAAGGGAAAAAAAGAACCAGAAAACCGGACTTATGAGATGGCAAACTAGGTGGCATGTGTTCAACTTGGCAGGGTTCCTTGCAATAACTTCACACTATCCCAGGGCTGGCATTCAACACAGCCAAAGAGGCATGTTGACTGAATGAGCCTGAATCTCCAGTTAGATCTGGACAACAACCTCCTCTTGTTTCTTTGGGCTGGATCTCCAACTCCACTGATTGTTTCCAGATAGGCCTTTGTCCTGCCTTGAACTTGACCAGGCTTTTGCATTCCTGATCATGATTTTGGATCCTCCCAATGACTACTTTGTTTCTCTGGACTGTCAATGAATCCACAGACTATCTGGTTCAAGCACTCTTCTAGCTTGACTATGTTCTCATGCCTCTCCTCCCAATACTACCATCCTTCACCATAGAGCTCCCCACCAGCTCAACCCAATAGCAATTACATGTTGGAATTTGAAAGGCACTGGGAGGTCTCCTTCCTCATTACTTGTTTCTCTATGTGAGCTTTCCTAACATGCTCACGTAGCATTGGCAACTCCCTCTTTTGTACCCTTGTAAAATTTGTTGAATTGATTTGTTTATGTGCCTATTTCTTTTACTCAAGTTCGTAATGGGAGATACTAAGTATCATGTAACTTTTTTACTTCTCCAGTGTCTTGTGAAGGGCATTCAGGGAACATTGTAAGTCTTCAATAAATTCTTGTTAAATGCATGATGGAATGTTTTTATAATATAATCATCTTTTCTCTAACGCCAGATTGAACTTCTATTAGCAGTTGAATTATTTCCACTTAAATCACCCTAAAATCATCCTATCACTCATGGAAAAGAACACATCTACTTCTTGTAATGTCATATAAACTTTCAGAGTCTTCTATTCAACATAAGAATGTTGCATTTCTATATTATATTTTTATTTATGTGTTATTTTTTGAGATGATTAATTGTAATTGACATGAGAACTTAACTGTGTCCTAGGCACTGTTCTTAGTACTCACCTATATTATCTCCATAGTGCCTATGAAGTAGGTACTATTGTTATCTTGAAGAAACTAAATGTAGTATGGTTAAGAAAATTTTCCAAGTTGACAAAGCTAGTAAGTGACAGAACCAGGATTCAACCTAGCACCTAAGTCCAGAGCCCCTTCTTACCCACAGCGTACCCCACCTCAGAGAATAATCTGTTCATCTATCCAAAACACCAGACAATGAAGATACACCTTCAAAGACTGTGAAGAGAGAAGTAGAGACCCTGGAAATCAAAGTTATGAAGTGTAAAGGCAAAGCCTAAAATCCAAATTCTATAATTCCCTTGCTAGTTCTTTAGTTAAATATTGTATTAGTAGTCTTCTCAACCCATTGGACAAAACAGGGAGTGAGAGAACCTTATAATGCTTAAGCCCATGTAGATTCATTCCAGTGTCTCTATTATCTTTTTTTTAATTGTGAATCTTGAGCTTGTTGTTTTACTTGTCCTCTTTATTCTAGTTTATCTGCCTTATAGTATCCTCTCAGATACCTGATAAATGGACAGAGAAAGGGGTGACACATAGATTTAAAGACGTAAATTGGGGAAGAAGATAATGAGAGCTGCCAGTGAGAAAGTACCTCCTATGCCTGACTATCCTTATTATAGCTATCACCTCTGCCCTACAACTCACAGAAGAAAATGTAAAAAGAATGGACAATAAATGTGTGAAAAGATACTCAATTTCATCAGTAATCAGGCAAACTAAGACACCAGTGAGGTACCATTTCACATCCATCCAGATATTTTAAAGTCTGATAACATTGAGTGTGAGGAAATAGGAACAGTCAACCCCTGCTGGTGGGCATGTAATTTAAGATAACTGCATCAGAGAGTAATTTGTCAATATCTAACAAAGTTGAAGATTTATGATACTTTGTGCCCCAGAAATTCTGGTTTTAGATGCATCGTTAGAGAAATTCTCCCACATGCACATTATTTGAAGCATTTTTGCGTTGTACTAGGAAAAAAAATTAGAAACATAAGTGTACATGAATAAAAGAATGGATAAATAAATTCATATATATTCAAATAATGGAATAATACTGTGTAGCAGTGAAGTCAATAAACTTGATACATCAACATAGATTCTAAAAACAAAATGTTCAGTGAGAAAAACAAGTTAGTGGATGAGATGCCTACAGGACGATAACATTTATATAAACTTTGAAAACACACAATTCTAAATATTTTTATACATATGCACATATAGAACATAAGCAGAAAAATACGCATCAACATCGGAATAGTGATTGCCTGTACAATGAGGGTGATAAATAAGTCTAACGTTGAGAACAAAAGGGAACATGTTTAACATTTTCTTTCTTTTTACATATAGTCTGAAGCAAATAAGACAAAGTTTGTGAATTCTAGATAGTCACTATTCAGATGTTTATAATGTCACTCTTTTTGTTCTACTGTATGTTCAAAATATTTCAGTAAAGCAAAACAAAACAAAACAAAACAAAAAAACAACTCCAGTTTCAAAGGAGTTAAACACAGAGTCTAGTAAGAGACGCTTCAATTAAGGACAAAGTGGCTTGAGGACATGAATGGACCCAGACAGGGCCTATGCTCCAGAAACTGAATTATTGTCAGAGCCCAGCAATGCATCACCTAAGCAGAGGGCGGTTCCTTCTCAAGGCCAGCCACGATGTTATTTCCCAGTAAGAAAGATAGTCTGGACCTGTCGGACAACCTTTTTTTTTTTTCTTAAAGTCAGGTAGAGTTTCTGTAATTCACATTCTAATATTGCTTGTCTTTAGTAAACCTTGCCACCCACACAGACATGAGACTAATAATATTAAAGCAAAATTCAACTTCTAGTAAAATATGGTATGCACAGACTATGAAACAAAATTTCATACGTGAGCCAAACCAAATCCTTTTGGTGCAAAATTCTTATTTCCTTTGTGGTCTTTTCTGACATCTTGCTGTTAAAAGACTAAATTTTTATATTTTGAGGACTTGGGAGTCAACTTGAAGAGTTTCCTCAAAGATGGGACAATTTTAGATGGGACAATTTTAGTATGAATAAGAATAATATCTAGGAGGTCTAAATATATCAAATAATGTTTAAATCCATGAATTCATCACATGCACAGCTAGTCACCTTGAAGATGTTATTCATTTTGAAAATGGTGAATAAAAGGAAAGAATTGTTTCTTCTGCTTTTCCTATATGAACTATATCACTACATAATCAAATAATAGATGAGACAATGTTTCTGTTTATAAATGATCTTCAACATCTAAGTGAAGAAGAAAAGCGAGAACGTGAACATTGCCATTTTGCAACCCCTAAAGAATTAAGTCATCTGAACATTAAAGCATCCATAGCTGCTGAGAGCACAAGAAGAAGGAAAATTATATGCCTCCTGATTAAAAACATACCAGCACCCGTCAAATAATCTTGCTTAAAAAAAAAATCAGATTTTAATCTGACAAAGCTCAAGATTCACCTACCGATTTCCAAGAACACAGAGGGCAGAGGAACCAACCTGTTAAAAGGGAAGTACAGACCCAGGCCATGGGCAGCTACAAGAGAAATCATAATGTTTCTACAACAAATAATCACACAGGATAAAAAAGAGATGAAGAGGAAACCTGTAAATTAAGAGACTCT
>NW_017732168.1:395504-407727 GCF_001890085.2 Hipposideros armiger
AAAAAAAAAAGAAAGAAACACAGCAAAAGAAAAAAAGAATTCAGGATTTAGAATGGGGAAAAAAATTTAGCATGCTGTGATCCCCAGAGAGGGATTCCTGGCACAAGGATTTTAAAGAGAAGGGAAGCCAGTCCAGGGAGAGGAAACCACAGGAGCAAAGCGCAAGAGCAGGGAACTCACACAGTGGGGTGGGGGCAGGGAGATTATGACAGTGTTTTGAAGCTGACGTTTTTGACCAAGTAGTGTTGCTGAGGATTTGGGTTTTATTCTTTTCTCAGCATTGTTTAGCAGCAATAAAGTGCTTTAAAAGATGCACGAGTGATAAACTATTGCAGCTTTTAAGATTGTTTCTCAAGCTTTTACCTAAGGATTTTCAGGAGATTGAATGGTTAATAAAACTGTTTAATTATCCTTATCGACTGACTCATGAAACTCTATCGTGCACAGCGGTGTGCTATAAATGAAGCTTTGTTCCTTTTGTGAAATTGAGAGCTCTTTGCCTTTCCTCCTGGCTCATGACTGAATTGGGCTGCGTCTTCTCCCACTGCCTGAGGTGGAAACCTAACAAGACAAGTGACCATGAAAATGACATTGTGGTATTCTATCAGAAATCCACATGAGCTCCTCTCCTCTCATGTAAGATTTTTTTGTATTATTATACACTGAAACTAGACTTCAGAATCAGGGCCTGTCACAGCAGCAGGAAGTTAGGCCACCTGAGGTGGGGTGATTTCTGGACATTTGGAAGAACAGACTGCCTCTTAAAATGTATCCCTCCTGTTGACCGGTGACCACTCATGAGGACTTTGTCAAGGTAGTTCTTGACTCAGTTTTGTCTTATCAACAAGTGATTTGGGCAATAGTTTAGGGATCCAACCTTCAACAAGAGGCATTTGGCTTGCTTCTCATTTCTGACTTTTATGAATAAAGCTGCCGTGAGCATTCTTGTACATATTTTGTTATGAATTTATCCACTCATTTCTCTGGTAGATAGCCAGGAGTGAGATTGTGTGCCTGTACTCCAATTTATCTCAATGGTATCATGTTATATATCCCAGTGTAAAAAATTAGAGATTTCACATAAAATTGAGCTTTCCAGCTTTTCTTGAAAAACTGAAAGACTTGGCAATACCAGGTCAGCATTCTTTCATTGTCACAATCGTCTGGACTTGAACACGAGCTATGCACCCATTTTCCTCATTTAAGTCATCTGTCTTCTCCAGTGGGAATTTTAGTTGGTAACCTCTATTCCAACCACAGGCGTGGGAAGAGTAACTCTTTAAGCTCCGACTAATTCTATTCTGGATAACCAAGAGCAGGTTTTACTGGAAAGAAATAGGCCCCTCTGCCACTGACGCTGGGAGGCAGCAAGAACAGAGAGTGAGGATGCTTAGGACATCTTGATCTATTTTTCCATTCAATCCAGAACCGATGTTTTCCAGCTAGAGACTGGCAGTGGCAAAAGGAGACGCAGGATTACTGAAAAAGACCTAGGTCCATTGTCCTTATCCATTTCCCTAAGTAACACTTAGGAATTTTTTTTTTCTTTTTGCCTTTAGGGTGTTGCAGATGCAAACAAGAATTAAAATCTCTCCTCACAGTGAACCAAGAGAATTCACTCTAATTCAGAGCACTTTATATTATTTAAAAAAGAAGCCATTAAAGACTAATATGGCTTCTCTTTGATTCTAATAGGTAGAGGAACAGAGCAGAACAGAAACCCAACACATATACCACATTTCCCCATGTATCAAACGCACCCTTTTTCGAAAAATTTGGGGTCTAAAAAGTTGGTGTGCCTTATACAGTGGTTGTATGAGCGCAAAAACAAGCGCAAAAAAAGCGGGAAATGCAAGTAAAAAAAATCTACAACCACTGTATAAGATGCACCCAGTTTTTAGACCCCAAATTTTTTGAAAAAAGGTGTGTCTTATACATGGGGAAATACGGTAGTCAATGGGGTCCATTAACGCCAAGGACTGGACAGGACTGTGAATCTGAAGAAATCTTTTCTTCCTCAGATGGGTTGTTTTTTTACAGCCTGGAAAGAAAATGTCTGTGTTTGGGAGGTGTGTCTGTACTTAGTATTGGGCTGTTGGAAAAGTCATGATGTATTTTTTTCTGTTTCTTGTTGCAAAAATGTGTCATGACTTTTCTGACAACCCAATATAATAGGCCTGTTAACAAAAGGAAGTGGTCTGTCTATCTGCATTTGGTTCTTTCTACTCTATATATCACCTGCTGTAAAGAGTAGAGGATGGGAACAGAGTGACTAATTCTTGGGCTGGTTTATGATGCAGAGTAGAAATCACTTCCTCTTCGTATTTTAAAGACGCTAATGTGTTCTTTGTACTAATAATGCCTGACATTTGTTTAGTGTAATACAGTCTTCAAAGTGCTTTCCAATACATGATCTTATGCAATCCTTACAATATCTCTGTAATGGATAGGAAGGAAGTCCTGTAATGCAATGTAATGTAATGTAATGTAATGTAATGTAATGTAATATAATGTAATGTAATGAAAGAAGTCCAGAATGCTGTCCTGCCAGCCCCGAGAAAGGCAGATAGCTAACAAACCCAGCAAAGATGTGGCCATGTCAGGCCCAGAGAGGCCTGGTGATGGACAATAGGTGAAAGCTATTAGCAGCGTCCACAGGCTGGTGAGGAGGCAAAGGTACTTAGCAAGCTAGGATCAGGCAGCTCCAATATCAGGTCCTAGAGATTCCATCCCAGACATTAGTCCCAAAGAATGAGCCATGCTGGTCAGGGACTATGCCTTGAGAGAGCAAGAGATGATGTTGAGATAATAACTTAGTCATGGAAACAGAGGTCCAAGGCAAAGCAAATTAAGTCTGAGCTGCAGGCCTGACAGGTTGCTGATTTGGACTTGTAAGTTTTCCTATTTGCTGGTCACTTTGATCCCACCAAGAACCTGAGGTCAGCAGTAAGACTGAGGAGCACAGTAGTTAAAAGTATATACTCCTAGAGCTAGTCTGCCTGGGTTCAAATCCTGGTTCTGCCACTTGCTAGCTATAGGATTTTGGACATGTTACTTTCCTGTGCAGTTAGTTTTCCCATCTGGGAAATGCTAGTCAATAACAGTATCTACTTCATGGGGTTATGAGGAGGATTGAGTTACTGTATGCAAAGTGGCTAGAGGAATGGTTCATATATGGGAAACATTATGTAAGTGTCAACTGTTAATTCAGGGTGGAGGCTGCAATTCAGGGTGGTATGGGGGGAGGGGCTTTGTGTCCAGGAAACCATGCAGGTCAAATGGAGAGCTAGGAAAAAAGCTTAAGAAGAGAATTAATATAATATCTTACTGATGGCTGTTAGATAGCTTCAGAAAGGGATTGTGAACACTGTGATGAAAAATTACTGTCAGAATTGGATAGTTTCATTATTGTCTGTGACCTTGAATCTTCACTATGTTGAAAACACATTCCCATGTTTGCAAGTCTTTAAAAGGTCAGGAACTTGGAAATAAGCCTACCCTTTGTTAGACCTTGCTCTCTATTTGTTCTGTGCAAACACAGAGGACTTCAATTCTATTAATATCAGGAGTCCTACAAACCAGGACATTTTCTGTAACTTGTCCTGAGTCCTACAGCCTCCTACTTGGAATTAGACATGCTGCCCAGTCAGGGGAAACAGTTTAAATTGTGTTTGTCTTTTTCAGTGGGAAATGATGGAGAGTTTTTGTCATGCTAACGTGGATTCAGAGAAATGAAAAGAGTTAGCTAAATTATCATTATACATGAGCATACATTAATTACAAAAGCTTTTGGTCACCAGCTTTCATTTGGGAGGAGACAGAGAAAGGCTTCCCGTGGTGTTAGCTTTATGAGAGAAAACTGGTTGGAAGAAACATAACAATGACAGGATGCTCAGACATCTGGGGATAGCAGGACATTGTAAGATCACACACAAGATGAGGATTTGACATTCACCAAATACTGATTTTTGAAACTCATGGCATGTGATGAACTATGCTAATCACGTTTATGCCACACATCATTTTTCCTACCATAAATATATTTTAAATGCTAACCTCATGAGCTATGGGAAGGAGAATTCATTAACAGTTCAGTTTTTCTATTATAAGTAATATTGCAAGAGCAAGCCATGTACAGAGTTGAATTAAAATATTAATTTTCCAAGAGTTCTGGGAGTTTTATTTCTGTAGATATTTAGTACATCCTCAAAATGAGTGATGACCACTATGATGGTTTTAGTAGAATTCCCCTAAAACCTGTTATTTTTTTCCCCAGACAGTCTAGGCTCTGGCTAGCACTGGAGTGGCAGAGAGCTAAATGAAAGGTAGCAAACTCATTTGCTGAAACCATTTTCCCAGTCTGAAAGATAATGGTAGTGCTAGCCCAGCATAGGAAAAAGGTTTGAAGATAACCTGAAAACTAATCTGTGCACCTACTGAGACTGATAGTATACAATATAATTTGAAGATGGGCCAGTCAGCCATCATCTTCAGCAAACAAACATTTCGAGAGGGTCTACTGCACAAAAGGCATGATATTAGCTGTGGTAGGAGATCCAAAATAAGCAGAAGTCATAACTGCTATTCCTGATAATGTTTGTAGCCCAATTTGAGGAAGAAGAAACACAAACATACCTGAATATGAGATAAAACCATAGAGAAAACCACTTGAACCAGAGAGGGATTTGGGCTCATGTACCTGGAAAGTCCAAAGGTCAGGTGGGCTGTGGTCAGCTCTGCTATGTCATCAAGGTCCAAATTTCTTCTGGCTTCTCTCCCTTCTTCCTCCCTTAGGTTGGCTTCTCCAATACTCCTGAAGTGGTTGCCACAGTTCCAGGCTTCACGTTTGAACTTCACATTGACCTTTATAAAGAAAGAGAACTTATTCGCCAGCAATTCATGCACGAGTCCTGAAATTCACTCTGATTGGACATCTTAACTCCCAAGACGATCTGGGTAATGGATGTGTTCATTAACATAAGGCAATTCTGAATCCACTTGTAGATTTAGGGGACAAAGGAGTTTCTCTCCCCCAAATTTTTGGGCTGCATGAAAGAGAGATGGATAAGTTAAGGAGACTCTAGGTACTGTTAAGAAGGACAAAGGGGAAATGAACATGGTGTAGGCAGCCACTCACGTCCACCTAGGAAAATCTGAAATCTCCTAAAATTGGTTCTAACGTCAGTTACAGTGGTAGTCATTTTGTTGAGCCTAAATCACTTGTTGCAATTTAAGCTAATTCCTTTTTCTTTTTCTTTTTTTTTTCAGAAGGAGCTAGAAAGACGTGAACTCCTTTTTTCCCTCATAATACCCCTTCATGTTTTGAAGAGGGCTACTAGATAATGCCTGCACTTGTTATGTATTCATTTCAAATAATTTGACTTCCTTTTATTTCTTAAAACTTGCTGTGAATTACCTATTATTCTACTTCGGGGTTTTTATTTGTCTTCTCTGCATGCTCTTCGGTGTTTCAGATATCATGTTAAAGCTGAGTAACAATCTCAGAGGGGCCCAGTTCTTGCTATAGCTATCGTGAATTGAGAGCCTATTATGTGACAGTAGAATCTATATGGTTTTCATGCTTTAGCTAATTCAATGCTCACAACAATGCAGTGAGATATGTGATATTACCCATATTTTGAAGATCAGGAAACTGAAGCTCAAAGAAGTTAAACAACTTTACCTAAAGCATGACACAGCAGACACTGGATTAGAAGCCAGGATGATTCCAAGGTCTACTTTCAGTCCATGTAGCCAAAATGCCTCTAAAAGACTGTAAGTATGATATCAGGGGTGAGGGGACAGTGGATGGGGAGAGGGGGTTGTCACTTTGTAAGGGGTGAAAAGGATAACTATTGCATTGTTTTGTATGCCTGAAACTAATAAATAAAAAATAAAGACTAATAGTCTAGCTTGAGTAATGCTGAGTATAACTGGTGAATAAAAATCATTCCTGCACATTGTTTAATATAAGGAAAGAATAAACATCAGCACCTGTAAGACTGTCACTTGAAAATTATTTCAAGGTTAATGTATTCAAAGTATCCTTCAGTGTTCAAATTGTGTTCTCCCCAAATCACTTCATTCTCCTCTAAAGCCAGGTTTATGAAGTGATATTGGTCAAAGGCATTGTAATATAGAAATGATTCATGATTTGTGTATGCTAATAACATTTTTATAACCCTACTTCAAGTCTTGCCAATTAACTGATTTTTTTTAGACAAGGTTCCTCAGATTTCAAAATATAAGAAAATGAATACCTTTTGCTTTCTACATCAGTAGAAATTCACTGACTAAAGCAGTTATTGGAAAGAGTTAAAAAGGAAAAAAATGCAAACAATTATGTAATGTTGAGTTTAAGGGATAAAAGGCCTCAATTAAAGCCATGCCAAAAAAAGTAATTAGGTTGCACATCATAGTCAGAATGAACTGGAGCAAGAAAAATGAAAAATCTGGTCACGAAAAAGAGAGAGAAGCTGTCACCCCACATTAGCACAGAATTATCCTCTTGGTGACATTCTTTTTCTTCTCTCTTGGGTGGAATGCTGCTCTTCACACATTTGTTTCTGACAGTCTCAACCCGGTCCATCTTCTAACAATCAAAGCATCACATTTTCAAATGTCTCTTTGATCTGTTTTTTTCTAAAACCATCAAAAGAATATATAGCAAGTAGGAGTCGCCTGAATTACGTGACCCTAAAAGCATTAGGCCTTGGTACACTTTCAGAAGAAATGAAGCATATCCTGTATTATATAAAGAGACCCAGTTAATTCAATCCAAATATTATGACTAACTGGGAATATTTTCAATTACCAAAAGAAATTTTTAAATGTCCCCATTCACTCTAACACATTTTTCTGATCCACAATATATTTATTTATGATATAAGCATTATAATAAACTATGTTTATAATACAATTATAATCTTTATATATCATAATTATACAAAATAATATCCCCCTTTTGTTAAGCAAGCACACACACATTTCCACTAGTCTAACAAATCAACTATTTTGCTTTCTTCATGTCCCTTTCCAGCTCATGTATATATGTAGATATAATTTGGAATTTGTTCTAATTTTAATACAATACAATTTTGTATACTGCTTTATTCATTTAACATTGGGTGATAAACGTTTTACATATTGTTATGTGAGCATAAGTCTTTTTAATAATTTCATGATATTCAATTAAGATAGTGTTCTATGACTTATTCAACCATTTTCTATTGTTGTACATATAGATTATTCTCAATTTTCCTGACTACAAATGAAGTTATCATAATTTCATATTGAATAAAACTTCCTATGTATTTTGATATTTTCTTAAGACATATTCCCAAATATGTCACTACAATTTTTTTAAATGTACCTGATTCAGATAGTCATTATTAAAAAGGCTTCAAGATTAGTATAATAGTTTCAATTTAAAGTCCACTATCTTGAAACAAAATTACAGCCAACCTGATTTCATATACCCTTTAGTAGTTTTGATAGATCTCAATGAAGCCTGAAATGTATATATAAAAATATAATGCAAGCCACATATGTAATTTAAATATTTCCAGTAGCCACCTTAAAAAAACTACAAAGAAACAGGTGAAATTAATTTTTAAGATATATTGTATTTAACCCCATATATCCAAAATATTATTTCAACATACAACAAATATGGAACATTATTAATGAGACATACATTTTCTCATAACAAGTCTATGCAAAATCTATTGTATATTTTACACTTAACAGCACATCTCAATTCAGATGCTAAACTTTCATAAAAAATACTTGATCTGTATTTTATTATATATAATTTATAGTTTAAAAAGCTAGATTTACATACTCAAATTATTCAGAACTTACTTAAACATTTTCCAATAATGTAATCAAGTAAATTTTTAAATTAATGAATATTAAATAAAATGTAGTTCCTCAGTTGCTGTAGCCATATTTTAAGTGCTCAACAGCCACATATAGTTATTGTATTGACCAGCAAGATGTAGATAGAGGTCTTATAGCTGTAATTTTTAAAAACATTTTATTGGGGAACAGCCATGGTCGTTGGTTACACATTGCTTTCATGCTACAATGGCATAGTGACTCTTTTAAGGAGGGTACAGCTCACAGTGGCCCATGTGGAGATCAAACTGGCAAACTTGGTATCATCAGCACCATGCTGTAACCAACTGGGGTAACCAGTCACCCCATAACTAATTTTTTTGAGTAAGGTCTATAATGCACAGAACCATTAATTACCTTAACATTTATTTCTTTGTAGGAAAAAAAAGCATTTCCCCTTTCTCCCAACAAGAATAATCTTTCAATAATCATTCACATTCATTCTGGTCAAAATGGCAGATGGGGAGCCAGCAGGTGAGACTTAAATAGGTGGACACTAAAACAAGATTGTTGTGAATAAATGTTCCCGTATGAAAAGAGAATGAGCTCTTTTAGAAGCTTTTTCTGAGGGAGGTGGAAACATCCAATTAACTGTTTTCATAGCACCAAATGGTTCTTTGGAGTCGAAAGACATAACACCTCCCAGGAGCGAACATTTATTTCACTTCCAGTCAGAAAGCAGTCACTCTGATTCCCTAAGAGACCAGGCTACTTGTTAAGCAATATTGATGGTAATTAGGGTGACAAGTAACAACAAACAATAAGGACATGAATTCTCACCCCAGTGCCTCTTCTTTAATCTTTATTTAATTTGTCTATATGCTTTTGGTCCCAATGAGATTTTTAAAAAATCTATTTCAAGTTCAGGCTTACCTCCTGTCTTATGAGTATGGCATTTCATGATAGTTATATGATTCTAAAAATAATGACAGCTTCTATTTTATTTTGAAAATTTCCATTTTTGGGTGCTTAGTGAGCATTTCATAACATATCCGAAGTATTTAATACTCACAACTACTGGATAAAGTAGAGGTTAAGTAACTTGTTCAAAGTCATAATACAGTTATGATCTTAATAGACATTATTTTAGATGAGGAATTTGTTATTGAATACTACATATTTCTTTCTAAAGAACTTCATTCCACACACACCTTATTCATCATCCCTTCCTTCCTTCCTTCCTTCCTTCCTTCCTTCCTTCCTTCCTTCCTCCCTAATTTTGTCTATTCAATCCATCACAATCTGGTCTCTGCTATCCAAATTGCTCTTCTTGAAGTCACTAATGACCTCCTAAGTGGCCAGCCCAAGGAGCCAGCTTTCAATTCTCTGCAGCAGTTGGTCTCTTTTAAACAATCTCTTCTCTGAATTCCTGGGGCACCCCTTCTTTTCTGGCTTTCTCATTTTCTCCACACTCCTATTTAATCACCTTTGCTGTGCTCCTCCTCTCCCATCTGCCCCTTAAAGGTAGATGTGTTACAGGGAAAAAATATATATGTGTCTATATACATATATATCACTGATCAGATCAGTCCTCAGATCAGAAGGGAAGCCTTCTCTAACAACATTTATTTCCTAAGTGAGCTGACCTAGTCTCATGCCTTTAAGATGTATATACTGCCAATTTAATCTCCAGTTTGGATTGAATTCAAAACTCATATGTTCAACTGCCCACTTGACATCTTCACTTGGGTGTCTACTAGGGATCCCCCATTTAATATGCTCAAACACAACGCTAGACAGCACCCCCACCACTACCATAAAAACAAAACCAGATCTGTCCCTCTTTCTTCTCCCACATCTGATCCAAGTTTCAAAATTGAATTAACTTTATCTCATGAATTTGTTCCCTACACCTATTATCACTATCCTAGTCCAAGGCGTTGTTGCTTCCTGCTGGGACCAGAATAACAATCTTCTAACTGGCCCATGGGGTCCAGTCATGCTACGTCTTCATAACAGTTCCATCTTAACTCTCCAGCCTTATCTCTGGTCTTTTTCCCACTCACCCTATATACTTTTATTGTAGTGTGTTTGAGTGTGTGTGTGTGTGTGTGTGTGTGTGTGTGTGTGTGTATTTCTAATTTTTTAATATTCCAGGCCCTTTCTTGCCCCTGGACCTTCAAATATTCCATTTCATTTACCTAGGAGACTCTTCCTTGATCTGTTCCCCACTCTTCTTCACCTGGGCACAGTAACAGTACCTACACATAAAGACCTTAGAACAGTGCGTATACATAGTAAGTGCTACATACTTATTAGTTATTATCATTATTATTGCTATTTTCAGAGATCTTTCCATGTCAGTTGATATTTTTCTTCATAGGCTGCATAGTTTATTTAACCAGTCCTCTACTGTGGGCATTTGTTTCCAATCTTACTTTATTATAAATCCCTGTTTATATGTTATTTCAAATATGTCTTAGATTAGTTCCCTGGAAATAGGCTCTGAGATGGAGAGTTGTGTGTAAAAGGTGTGTTAGAGGTACTCTTAAGAACTATATACCTGTAAGAGAATAAAGAAAGTAGAACTGGGCAAAGAAAGTAGCTGACTTGCAATTTGGTCATAACTCAGGCTTCATCTGATCCATGGAGACCTCTGGAGCTGGGAAAGCTCTTTAGAGTTGTTCCAATTTGAGGCAGAAGGTTAGGCCTTTGTTTCCCTACATCAGCCATCAGCCAGTCATTGGTCATGGACTACATGCCGGTAGAGAGTGTAACCTTGGACAAGGCAGGTCTCTGAAACTGAGGGAAATTCCCAGTAAGGAACACAGCTATTTCAGCACCCAAGATTCCCTGCGAATGGGTGCATTGGTCTTAAAGAAGGAAGTTGGGCCGAGCACCACAGTATTCAACAAAGCAGAGGTTCTTAAACTTTGGGGGTGCATCAGAATCACCTGTGTAGCTGGTTAAAACACACATTTTAGGGCCCCGCCTCCAGAATTCCTGATTCAGTAGGTCTATGGTGGCTTACTGTAGCCACATGGATGTGAGCAATTAGATGTGAGCTATTGAAATGCAAATGTGTACTCAAAAGATAACTTCAACCATACAGAGTATGGCAGATTGCAATAGCCACCAGTTCCTCCTATCTATATAAATATATGCCCCCTTACAATGTGATCTTGCTGCTCCTTCCATCAAAGGAGAAGTCTTTTACTCCACCTTTTTAACCAGTAAATGGAATGAGGTAAAAGTGACTTTAACTGAGTTCAAAGCTCAGATCTCAAGGTTCCATGTAGCTTCTACTTTTTCTTTCTTGGAACCCTGTGACTGCGATGTAAAGATGTCTGGGTTAGTCTCCTTGACAATGAGAGACCACATGGAGAGAGATGCCTACTTGACAGCCAGAAAGTGAGGAGGATATCTCAGATCATCCAGCCTCGGTCAAATCACCAGATGACTACAGCTGCATGAGTGATACCAGGTGAGATCAGTAAAAGAACCATACATCTGAACCCAAAACAACTGCTAATCCTAAGAACCATGAGCAAAAACAAAAACAAAAAACTGCTGTTTTAAGCCATCACATTTCAGGGTAGATTGTTATGCAACAGTAGCTAATTGATATAAGAGCAATACTCTAGGAAGTAGAGAAAGAACAAGATGGAAGGAATGTGATTCCTGGGCCACCTCATGGAGCAGAAAGACCTGATTTTCCTAGACTATTATGTGAGAGAGAAGTAAACTTCTACCTAGTTTGAATCACACATTGCATACATTATTTCATTTCACTTTCATATCACCTATGAAGTAAATACTGAGATATTTTCAATATTTTATAAATGATGAAACAAAAGCTCTTAAATGTGTAAGGAAAAAGCACTCAAGCAACTTTGGAGCCTGTTTCGCATGGATCTATGAATCTGACTGATAGAACAATTTTAGTGCTATATTTTGAATTGTACTCTCCATGAAGGAAAAACAACAATAACTTATATAGCAGCTACTATTTGAAAAACACTGTTCCAAGCATTTTACATGAATATATCTATTCAAATATTTATTGAACAACTGATACGTGTCAGGCGCCATTCTAGGCACTCAGGATACATCATAGAACAAAACAGAAAAAGATGTCTGGTCATACGGAGCTTGCGTTTTAGCAAAGAGACACAGTAAACAATAAACATAATACATAGATTAGAAAAAAATATTTGCAAATCATATATCTGATAGCCATATATCTGATAAGAGACTTGTATATGGGATAAAGAACTCATATTCAATAACAAGAAGACAAATCACAGAATTAAAAATGGACAAAGGACTTGAATAGACATTTCTCCAGCGAAGAAATACAAATGGCCAACAAGCACATGAAAAG
>NW_017732168.1:408378-411069 GCF_001890085.2 Hipposideros armiger
GCTCTGGGAAGCAACTGGCAGTTCCTCAAATGTTAAATATAGAATTACCATATGACCCTGAAATTCCTTTTCTAGGTATATATCCAAGACAATTGAAAACGTATATCCACACATAAACTTATGCATGGGGTTCATAGTAGCATTAGCTATTAACAGTCAAAATGTCCATGAACTGATTAATGAAGAAATAAAATGTGGTATATCCATGCAATGGAATATTAGCAATAAAAAGGAATAAAGTACTGATACGTACTACAACATGACTAACCCTTGAAAACATGCTAACATGAAAGAAACCAGTCACAAAAGGCTATATATCATATGATTCTATTTACTTGATATGTCCAGAATAGGCAAATACATAGACACAGAAAACAGATTAAAGATTATGTAAGGCTGTGATGGATGAGGAAACAGAAAAGTGATAGCCAAAGTGTATAGAGTTTCTTTTTGAGGTGACAAAAATGTTCTAAAATACATTTGGGGTGATGGTCACACAACTCTGAAAATATACTAAAACCCACTGGAGTGTATATTTAAACAGGTGAATTTTATAGTATGTAAATTATATATCAATAAAGCTGTTCAAAAAAAAAAGGAGAGGGGTGATGGAGTGAGCCATGTAGACATCTGAAGGAAGAACATCCTGGTAGAGGGAACAGCCAGAGCAGACCCATAAGGCAGGAGAGTACCTGGTATGTTCAAGGACCAGCAAGGAGACCAGAGTGGCTGGAACAGAGTGAAGGAAGGGAAGGCTCACAGGAGACAAGGCCAGAATGTGAGCAAGAGGCCTGCTCCTGGATGGGTCTTTCAGACTTTGGGCAGACTTTGTCTTCCCAGTAAGTGAGATGGAGAACGTTTGCAAGGTGGAGAGCAGGAAAGTGACATTACATTTGATTTACATTGCAAAGTGATGCCTATCTGATGTGTTGGGAAATAGACCATGGCGTGGCAGGGTAGAGACAGAGAGACTAGTTAGGAGACTGATATCCATAAAGAGATGATAGTAGCCCAGACATCATTTGTAAGTAGTAATAGAAATGCTAAGTAGTTAGATCCTGGAGATATTAGCTCATTTAATATTCACAAAATTCTATGAAGTAGCTAATAACATCATTCTTATTTTACAGATGAGGAAATAGAGGCATTATAATCTCATAGCTTCCAAAGTCACACACGGAATAGGTGGTATAGCTGGAGTTAAACCCAAGCATTCTGGGTCCAGACTCTGTGCATCCCTTTGATATCTCAGCATCCCTTTGAAAGCTCATCTCTTGTCGCCTGTGCCTGTCAGTTCTCATATGTAAACATGTGGAAATTTTTAAAAGCATGTAGGTCACAACTGCATGGTAGAATTCTCTTCCTGATAACAAACTATGTTCCTGGGGCTTGGTGTAACAACTTTGTGTTCATACTGAAACAATTTGTTTCCATGAAAAGAGAGCCAGCATAAACCCTGAACTCAACAGAAAAAAGTTGAGGCCTAAAATGAGAATGAAAAAAACAAGGCTGAAAAGTACGGCATTGCTCTAACAAGGAAGAAGAAAATAAATGTCACGGGAAGAGAAACCCTGACAAGTACCACAGAGTGGAATAAAATTGTGAGCCTTTGTGAATTGAAATTTTTGGTTCTACTAAAAGCCTAGATAATGGGAGTGAAATCCATTTTACTTTTCAAAAAGTGCGAATTGAGCCGCTGTGCGGCTTTTACTCAGTGCTCTGATGACACGCCTTAAATGCAATCCTGTCAGCTCATTCTGGCCCCAGGCTGGCCTATATCCAAGCTTTTTATAAATTCAAACTTTTGAATTGGAAGGAAATTGCATGTGATTGGCTTTTCTTTTGCGCCCTCCAAACAATGGTCTATCAAAGAAAGATGAGAGCATGTCACCAGAATTTACACATTACTCCCCCTTTCTCTACTCCGTGCCCCTCATCCTCTATAAATCTCACCCACACTCCCTCCATTGAAAAAGAATATTCTATTTGCAGAACTGATCTGTGTTTCAGCTCATCATGATCATGTGACACTTACTTCAGTTTACTGTTTCTCAGCATTCTTTCGCCCTACCTCCACCCTGAACCCCATTAGAACATGATGTCTGGCGCAGCAGCTGCCATCTTTGCAGTTAGAGGTGAATGCCAGAGAATTCTAACAGAATGTCGACTAATGTTGAGATGCTGACCAAACTCTGGAATCTCCTTCCTTCAGACTTATATGAGATATTTATATGATTTCATTGCTTCAATTTAGCTTTCTATTATATCAGAAGGTATCCTAAGGGATTGAGTAATTACCAATCTCACCTTCGTTTCTCTCTCTTCAACAACTTTCCCCCAATATTGGGCCAGGGGAGGGATGGGGAAGAATAGAGGTAGTTTCACCTCCACCTGTCCCTCGCTCAGCACCCAACTACATTGGGTCTAAATTTCTCTAGTCTGAATTCTTCCCCCCACCCCCCCAGAGTAATGAAGCTCTCTCCTGACTCCAGTGAGCTTGGGAAACAAAAATCCTTGTAAGAGTCAGGAACCACTTTCCAAAACACCTACATTTTCACATTTTCCCACTGTGGTCTGTGTCATAAAGGAATGGCACAAGGTCAGTGTAGCAACAACTTCCCACTGACTAGCCTCTAATCCCCCTTTTTCATGAATTCAATCAAGGTTCTAATTTTGTAAAACATTGTACAT
>NW_017732168.1:413287-414115 GCF_001890085.2 Hipposideros armiger
GCTGCTCCCTCCACAACTAGATTGAAAACAGCTACTTGACTTGGAGCTGATGGATCCTGGAAAAACACACTGTTCCCCAATAAAATGTCTAAAAGAAAAAAAGTATTGTTGATAAGCCACCCAGTTTATGGTTCTTTGTTATAGTAGCCCAAATGGAACAGAAAATGTCCCAGGCAAGAATCTCTGAATAGCTGAGACCAGGTCATCTACTTATTTCCTGGCTACAAAGAGACAAAGAAAGAAAACTATTCAGCCCTTTTGGCCTCTGGAATCAGAGCATCTGACCAAGTCATTTAATGATGTGGAAAGATGTGGGGGGCTGGGCAGCAAGAACAACAGCAAATGTCTATACACTGATCACGCCCTAATCTGACCCACTTGTTTGTGGACAGTTCTTGGATCACAACGTAGTCTACCACCACTGTGACTTTCAAATTGGTTGTTTGTCAGGGAGGCAATGGGATAAATGAAGCCCTCCAAGCTCTTCCTTTTGTTCCTCTATAACAGATATACCAGTGTCCCTTTCATATCGCCTCATATCTGTGCATGCCAGCCTGCTTTCCAACAACCGGAACCTACAACTTTGTCAGAGGACTGCCCCTGGGCTGCAGGAACCCATTTTGTTTGCATGCAAGGCAAGCTCAAATTGCCTGGGAACCTCTTTACCCATAACTTATCAGGTATGGATACACAAATGCTTCTGCTCCCTTGCCCCTTGACAAGGATCATAATAAAGCATGCGTTTTACACTGGATTTTGCCACAGGATTGAATTTCATTTACATACAATAGTAGCTGTCTTAACAGTGTATCCCTTATAGACTGCCTT
>NW_017732168.1:414530-420017 GCF_001890085.2 Hipposideros armiger
GAAAGAAAGAGAAAGAAACTGATCATTATTTAGGAGAATCAGAAGTACATAAAGAGTACTTCTGTACATAAAGAGTACTTGGACTTCTGGAAGATGATAAGGAAAATTACTTTGAGGCAACTGGATAAGAGAACAGCTCCCTATACTCTGGAAAAACAAGATATGAGAAGCAAATGAGAAGGTCTGTAAATCAAAGCTAAAGCTATCCAGCAGGGCCCTACAGAAAGTTATCGGAAGAAGAAAAGTCAGGTTAACTCTCTGTGACTGAAAAAACACAAAGCCATCAAGCCTGGAAACTGAAGGGACTCATCTTGATATTTCTGATGGCATGCAGTAGTGGCTGCTGTTCTCCTCTGGGAACAGGGAGGAGGGGGCTCCTGTTGAATGTTCTTGTACAAGGAGAAAGATAACTTGAACATATTTTTTCTCTCCACTGCATCCTGAAAATTGAATTGTGATGATAAAGATCAAGCAATTGTGCTGAAGCACTGAACTCTTCATGAAATAATAGTCCAAGTGCTGAACTCTAATCTTGTTTCCCTTTATTGGAACAGGGAAGGATTTGGCTGTCACCTGATTCCGTACAGGTAGAAAGATGGAGCATTAGTCACTCTATGATCTATAGTCAAAGTTCTCTCTGATGAAGGGAGCCAGTGAGACAATCTTTCTAATATGGAAGGGTAAATGTGACCAGGTTTATCCAGAGGAGAGAAAATTCCTGGGGGTGAAGGAGAGTAAGCATAGAAGTGGCAAAGGGCTGAGGAATTGGCTGGTGTGGAGAGGAAATGCAACAAAACAATCAATGGATTCTAGCTCTCATCCAAAAGGATTTAGGAAGGGGGGAAAGCTTGGAATCAAGTTTCGGTGAGCAATCCTCAAAGCTGTTGATGTTTTATCCTCCTGCTGAATGTAAAGTACATGAATTTTGGCAACATAAACAATCTGGCAAATATAGGAAATTCTAGCTAAAGCATATTTATTTGTGGACTTAGAGCTGAATGGTGTTAATGACAAAGAAGATTCCGGACTTGATACAAGAGCTTTAGGGACTTCCTGCAGTGGTTTCTGTACGCTGGGTTGACTACAGGTTGACTTTCCCACTGATAAATCCATGATTTTCTTTCCTGAAAATCATATCAGAGGGCCCTCTTATAGACTAGAGAGTAGATAGCCCATCTTGAATCTTCTCGAATGCCAAGAAGTTTCTGTTGTGAGGTTGTGGTCCAAGTGACCCAAGTCATATCAGCTCATTTATGGTGGCAGGCAGTGAATATTTTTTTTAAAGACTAGTTTTAACAACAAACTTGAAAGCATGATTGAATTTTTCCCTAGGCTGGTCACTTCTCTATCTGAAATGCTGGGCACGATTTCTCCCAAAGTTTAGCTGGGGTGGTTTCACATAATGATTCAGGAGAATACATGCACAGGCATGCAAACACAATGAAAATCACCACAGGCGATTAATAACTGTAGGCATTGGTAGGGGAAAGATGTGAAAGGAATGAGTTCCTGAGCATTAATAGTGTAATAGAGTCTTTACTTGATCTTTAAAAACGGAGTTTTGAACTTTTCATGAGTAAAACTAAAGTCAAAATGTGTCTTCCATTTTGAACTTAATGCAGTATTTATAAGAACGTTATACTAATCTGAATGTACAATTACTCAATAATTATTCAGAGAATTATACATCATTGTATAATTCTGAAGAATTATTTAATATCAAATATTTACAGGTTTGAAGAGCTGTCAAAATGTTCAAGATGTCAAATGGCAGTGTCAAAACTAATAAAACCTTGGAAAGGAGATCAAATGGATTACAGACCAAAAAAAACTAGTGATAAGGAAAACAGACAACCCTGAAGGAAAAAATGACTGCAAAGGAGATGAAGAGTAAACACAAATTCCTCTGTGAATTTCCTGTATTAACCAAAATTTATGTACTCTGCTTTCTGCAGAATGATGGGACATTAACAGCTCTTAGCGTTGCTCACCCAAACTTGACCGTAGGCCTTTTTCCTTCCTAAATCCCCTTTGGGTAAGAGCTGGAGTCTATCTATAGATAACCAAATAGAAAGAATGAATTTGAATAATCCACAAGCAGTAATTGACATAAATACAGTTCATGTTAGGAAATGGCCACAACTGGGAAGGCTCCAAGTATGTGTTCTGTTTTCCTATAGAACTCCCTTTTATTTCAATTTGATACAAATGCCCCTTTCATATTCAGAATAAGATAATGGCCCATTACGTTAGTTAGCCTGTTTATGACTAGTAACAAATTATAGGGAAAAAACAACTTTGACAGACTCTGCTTATACATTCTGAAACTCTATGGTGCTTACTCAAAGCAGTCAGCCATTGGTCTCCTTAAGTGTTGTTATCTAAGAATAGAATTGTTAATTAAACCTACAATTGAGCTTTTGGATCAGTAGCTAAAGTATGTGAATGTGTTAGTTTTCTTTTGTTGCATAATAAATTGCCACAAACTCAATGGCTTAACACATTTCTTATCTCACCGGTTCTGTGGGTCCGGAGTCCAGGCTCAGCTTCACTGGGTCCTCTGCTTGGGATCTCACAAGGTTGTACTCAAGGTGTTGGGTGAGGCTGTGGTCTCCTCTAGAGGCTCAACTGGGGAAGAATCCACTTCCACTCAGATGTTGGCAGAATTCATTTACTTGTGGTTGTTCAGGCTGAGGGCCCTGGTTTCTTGCTGACTATTGACTGGAGGACACGCCCTCAACTCCTAGAGACTGCCTACAGGTACTTGCCACATGGGCTTTCTAACATGGCCTTTTACCTCATCAGGCCAGCAAAGAGAGTATCTAGAACAAGTCCACTAGCATGACAGAGGCATTGTAATCATGAGAGTGACCTTGAATTACCTTTACTATAGTCTATTGGTTAGAAGCAAATCACAGATCTCATTTTCACTCAAGGTGACAGGATAACACAAGGTTGTGAACGCCAGGAAATTTAAACCATGAAGGACTGTCTGCACAGTAAATACTCAATTACTAAATACTAAGATCTTCTGAAAGGATGTACATTTCTCTCAGGAGTTAAGTAGGGACACATGATGGCCACGGACCCCAAGCAGCAAAGACTGCTCTCGTCTTCTAATGCTCTCTTACACCTTTGAGGTCTGTATTTCCACAGTTTAGCTTGGAAAGGGTGCACCCTCTCCTCTCAGGCATCACTACCTACATATGCAGCAGCAACAGCGGACCAAGCCGAACATTCTCTGGAGGGCATCTCAGCAGATGCTCGGTCACCTCAGAGAAGGACCAAAGAAGCTTCCCTCCTCTCTGTATTTGAAAGTGCTCATGTAGCAGAATCTTTTCTCTAAAAACTAAACTCTGTTTTCTTTTGAGCAGAAAACAAAACAATCAACCAACTAGAATAAATTCATCCAATGCTTGCGGGTACTACAGACTTACTATGGCATCAACTTCATTTTATTTTTACCTTATATCGCTTAAAAACAAAACAAAACAAAACAAAACAAAAAAAACACCAAAAAACCACTTGTTTCTGATTTCTTCACGAAAATTTTCCATACAAGAGCTTCATGACTGGCTTTACATAGGTCCAACTCCTTCCTTGTTTTATATCCTTGAAAACATCCTCAAGCACCAAGGAGACCAACAATCTGAAGTAGGGAAAGGCTCTAACCCCAACACCACCAAGGTTGCTAATAAAAAAGACTTGACTGGCTGAAAGTGCCTGAGATTTCTGGATGGCATCATTATGTGGTTGTGCTTCAGTGCTCTGAAATAATGGCTTTAATCTCAGGTCCACCCATCACTGTCTGAAGAGGGAAAAAAGTGCTGAAGACATAAAATACAGAGGAAAGGTGAGGGTACTGCCTCATTACCTATAAAATATGGTTTTATTTCAAGGCTGCAATATAATTCTTTTTTTTTTTTTTTTTTTTTTTTTTTTTTTTTAGTACTAAGACTTATTTAGCCTTATATGCTCAAACTTTTTCTTCATGGCTTAATGTGAAAAAGTCTTGTGTTGCTTTGAAATTCCAGCTTTTGTGAAACTTGTCTGTAAATAATAGATTTCCTTACTCCTTCTGAAATGCGCTTTTTGTCTATAATAGAGACTCAGTGTTGTCCTAGTATTTTACAGAGGAAAATGCATGTAGGGCAGCAGCATATAGCACAGACATATTAGCTCAGTGTGAATAGAAAACATCCCGAGGCATATAATGATGGGTCAGAAATGAGATAATTAGATAGTATTATACACATACATTTTGTGTTTATTTGACTCCTTTGTAACAGTTGGCACAATTGATAACCTTCTTCTCCTCTCAAAATGGTGCTTGTGAGACTTAATAATGTATAAAGTTTCTTGCACAAATGCCTGACTGGTGATAGTGTTTCAATATATTCTGCAAAATCTCCATAGCTAAAACAGCATATATGTTCCCATCTGGCTCTATTTAAAGACATTTACATAAGTCTAGAACAGGGAATGGGGACTTTTCTCAATTCACTTTAATTGGATAGATTTGAGGACAGATTTGAATGTGAGATGAATACACTTTGGGAAATGTTAAGGAAGGGGTACTCAGAGCTAATTAGATGCTTAAGATAAGAAAAATAATTGCTGTTGACAGTTTACTTAACTGACAACTTTCCCAAAAGCTGAAAAATTGGCAGTAAATCTTTACTGAATATTTGGTGTCCTTGAGGCAGCCTTGATCTCCGCAGATTAAAATGGAGTGGGTAGAAGCAAACATACAAGAACAAAAGGAACCCTAAATTGTCTTTCATGTTCAATCCCCTACCTTCCTATATAAAATGGTCTCAGCCTACAGAGTTAAGATATTTACTATTTGCTTCCTGTGAGATTTCCATTTGAAAGGTGTACATAGATATAGCAAAGCCTTTGTTCCCAAATGTGAAGTGGATAATGACAAAGATAGATAAAGCCTAAATACCAACAGCAGGGACATTAAAAAGTTATAATACCTAAGTTCAATTAAACAAGTGGTGGTGACCGATACAAAGGGGTTATAAGTTTCCGTGTGACTTCTGAGAATACATTAGTACTTGATGCAGAGTAATAACAATTGTGAATATTCACATTTAGGTGACAAAAGCAAATTAAAGGGGGCATATGTTGCTATCTGTTTAAAATCTTGGGCCGGCCGAGTGGCTCAGTTGGTTAAGAGCTTGTTCAAGAGTTTGAGCTCTGAGCAACAGCGGTTCAATTCCCGGCCTGAGCTGAGCAGCTGCTGAGCTGCCAACAGGTGGCAGGATGGCTCAGCTTAAAAATAAATAAATAAATAAATAAATAATAAAATCTTGCTCATAGGCAATGTTTCATTTGATTACAATTGCATGAATTTTATTACAGCATTTTATTTTTCTAATAGTAATTGAAACAGAACTGATACCACCTTAGTGATTACTGTCTTTGAGATGTTTTATAAATATACCTCGACAACAAATTCACTGTTTCTCCCCCATCTCA